>NW_028259880.1:0-30309 GCF_056163025.1 Triticum urartu | reverse complement strand
AAAAAAATAACTCAAGAAAAATCCAATTATTTACTCTACAAGAATGAAATGCTTGTTATGCCTAATATACTTAGTTTAACCTGTATCTGTTTTAATTCTGTTCTTTATCCTACTAGTTTTTTCTTTGCCAAATTACCCGAAGCTTATGCTATTTTCAATCCAATCGTGGATATTATGCCTGTTATACCTCTATTCTTTTTTCTATTAGCCTTTGTTTGGCAAGCTGCTGTAAGTTTTCGATGAAATCTTTAGTACTCTGTATGCCAAATTGAATGATGTGTTCATTCCAAAAAAATTTTAAAATGGGTAAAAGCCGAGAAGTTTTATATTTTTATATTATGAACCTTCGATTCTAAAATTTAAATTCTTCTACATTGAATGGGTAGCTACAGCAATAAATTTGGATCAGCCTTTCTACTCCCCTGCACCTAGGTTGAGCAGGTACCTAAAGGTACCTACACAATACCTAACCACCTAACCCTATTTTTGCTATTGATAAGAGTGCTTATTATAAAAGAATTCTTGCAATTTTTTTCAAGAATTCTTTTTTGCATTTTTAGGTATAAAAAAAAACCATCCTAGTGGATCCGTGTGGTAAGGAAAAACTGGTAATCTATTCCTTAAAAAAAAATCTTGGAGATTATGTAATGCTTACTCTCAAACTTTTTGTTTATACAGTAGTGATATTCTTTGTTTCACTCTTTATCTTTGGATTCTTATCTAATGACCCAGGACGGAATCCTGGACGCGAGGAGTAAAAATTCAGTTTTTTTTTTTCTTATTGGATTTGTTTCGTACATTTATCTATGAGAAAATCCGGGGGTCAGAATTCTTTCCAATTCGAAAGTCCCAAATGATCCAAGGGAGCGGAAAGAGAGGGATTCGAACCCTCGGTACAAAAAAATTGTACAACGGATTAGCAATCCGCCGCTTTAGTCCACTCAGCCATCTCTCCACGTTCCAAAGCGAAAGGTTTCCGTGATATGATATAGGCAAGAAATAAGAAATAACGGTTGCAAAAAACCCCTTTTTTTTCTTTCAAAAGTCTATAAAAATTATATTGCCAATTCCATTTTAATTATATTCTTTTTTCTTAATGTTAATAAAAAAAGAAGAAAATTCTTGTTTTTTCTTTCTAAAAATCGATATTGGCCGAGAGACAATCAAATAGATTTTCTCTTTAGCGGGCATTTCCATATAGGACTTGTTATAATTATAATAAAACAAGCAGGTTATATAAAAAAAACGCTTTTTTTGTCGATTATTTATCAAGAAAGCAAAAAGGGTTCTTATCAAATCCACCATAAAATTGGAAAGAAGCATAAAGTAAGTAGACCTGACTCCTTTAATGATGCCTCTATCCGCTATTCTGATATATAAATTCGATGTAGATGAAATTGTATAAGCGAATTTTTTTTATTTCCTTAGACTTAGACCGCGCAAGACAAGAATTTTTCGCTATTTACGATTTCATATTCTTGTTACTAGATGTTCTATAGGAATAAGAAGAAATCGCAACTCCTTTGCGCTACACATAAAATTGGATTTCGAAGGTCCATTTTTTTTTTTCAGAATCCTCTATTATTTTAGTTCTTCCACCCATGCAATAGAGAGGGAATGGGAAAAGAAGGGTTACTTTTATTTGCATTTTTCCCTTAAAAGATAGACTTTGAAATAGGAGTCTTGGAATAATGCTGAATTCAAAGGTTTATTTCTTTCTATAGTATAAGAAAAACAATTTATTTCTATTTCTATAGTATAAGAAAAACAAATAAATAGTATAAGAAAAACAAATCGAATCAAATTCATGGATTTACCACGACCTCGGTTGTGACTGTGACTCCATAGATAAAAATGGGAAATTTCTCTCTTCGAGACCATTGAAAAAGGGCATTGAACGAGAAAGAAATCGTCCACAGATAATAAAACTATCATATGCCTTGGAAAGTGATATGAGGTGCTCGGAAATGGTTGAAGTAATTGAATAGGAGGATCACTATGACTATAGCCCTTGGTAGAATTCCTAAAGAAGAAAATGATCTATTTGATACTATGGATGACTGGTTACGAAGGGACCGTTTCGTTTTTGTAGGATGGTCTGGCCTATTGCTCTTTCCTTGTGCTTATTTCGCTTTAGGGGGTTGGTTTACAGGGACAACTTTTGTAACTTCTTGGTATACCCATGGATTGGCTAGTTCCTATTTGGAAGGTTGTAATTTCTTAACCGCAGCAGTTTCTACCCCTGCCAATAGTTTAGCACACTCTTTGTTGCTACTATGGGGGCCCGAAGCACAAGGAGATTTTACTCGTTGGTGTCAATTAGGCGGTCTATGGACTTTTGTAGCTCTCCACGGGGCTTTTGCACTAATAGGTTTCATGTTACGCCAATTTGAACTTGCTCGGTCTGTTCAATTGCGGCCTTATAATGCAATCTCATTCTCTGGTCCAATTGCTGTTTTTGTTTCTGTATTCCTTATTTATCCACTGGGGCAATCTGGTTGGTTCTTTGCGCCGAGTTTTGGCGTAGCAGCGATATTTCGATTCATCCTTTTCTTCCAAGGATTTCATAATTGGACGTTGAACCCATTTCATATGATGGGAGTTGCCGGAGTATTAGGTGCGGCTCTGCTATGCGCTATTCATGGAGCGACCGTAGAAAACACTCTATTTGAGGACGGTGATGGTGCAAATACCTTCCGTGCTTTTAACCCAACTCAAGCTGAAGAAACTTATTCAATGGTCACTGCTAACCGCTTTTGGTCCCAAATCTTTGGTGTTGCTTTTTCCAATAAACGTTGGTTACATTTCTTTATGCTATTTGTACCCGTCACCGGTTTATGGATGAGTGCTATTGGCGTAGTTGGCTTGGCTCTGAACTTACGTGCCTATGACTTTGTTTCCCAGGAAATCCGTGCAGCGGAAGATCCTGAATTTGAGACTTTCTACACCAAAAATATTCTTTTAAACGAGGGTATTCGTGCGTGGATGGCAGCTCAGGATCAGCCTCATGAAAATCTTATATTCCCTGAGGAGGTTCTACCACGTGGAAACGCTCTTTAATGGAACTTTCGTTTTAGCTGGTCGTGACCAAGAAACCACCGGCTTTGCTTGGTGGGCTGGGAATGCCAGACTTATCAATTTGTCCGGTAAACTGCTTGGAGCTCATGTAGCTCATGCCGGATTAATCGTATTCTGGGCCGGAGCAATGAACCTATTTGAAGTGGCCCATTTCGTACCAGAAAAGCCCATGTATGAACAAGGGTTGATTTTACTTCCACACTTAGCTACTCTAGGTTGGGGAGTAGGGCCAGGGGGGGAAGTTCTAGATACTTTTCCGTACTTTGTATCTGGCGTACTTCACCTAATTTCCTCCGCAGTCTTAGGCTTCGGTGGCATTTATCACGCGCTTCTGGGACCCGAGACTCTTGAGGAATCTTTTCCATTCTTTGGTTATGTCTGGAAAGATAGAAATAAAATGACTACAATTTTGGGTATTCACTTAATTTTGTTAGGTCTAGGTGCTTTTCTTCTAGTACTCAAGGCTCTTTATTTTGGCGGTGTATATGATACCTGGGCCCCTGGGGGGGGAGATGTAAGAAAAATTACCAATTTGACCCTTAGTCCCAGTGTTATATTTGGTTATTTACTAAAATCTCCTTTTGGTGGAGAAGGGTGGATTGTTAGTGTAGATGATTTAGAAGATATAATTGGTGGGCATGTATGGTTGGGTTTTATTTGTGTATTTGGCGGAATTTGGCATATTTTAACCAAACCCTTCGCATGGGCTCGCCGTGCATTTGTATGGTCTGGAGAAGCTTACTTGTCTTATAGTTTAGCTGCTTTATCTGTCTTTGGTTTTATCGCTTGTTGTTTTGTATGGTTCAATAATACAGCTTATCCGAGTGAGTTTTATGGACCCACCGGGCCAGAAGCTTCTCAAGCTCAAGCATTTACTTTTCTAGTTAGAGACCAGCGTCTTGGAGCTAATGTGGGATCCGCTCAAGGACCCACAGGTTTAGGTAAATATCTAATGCGTTCCCCAACTGGGGAGGTTATCTTTGGAGGGGAAACTATGCGTTTTTGGGACCTTCGTGCTCCATGGTTAGAACCTCTAAGGGGCCCCAACGGTTTGGACTTGAGTAGGTTGAAAAAAGACATACAACCTTGGCAAGAACGACGCTCAGCAGAATATATGACCCACGCTCCTTTAGGCTCTTTAAATTCCGTGGGTGGCGTAGCTACCGAGATCAATGCAGTTAATTATGTCTCTCCTAGAAGTTGGTTATCAACTTCTCATTTTGTTCTAGGATTCTTCTTTTTTGTGGGCCATTTATGGCATGCAGGAAGAGCCCGAGCTGCTGCAGCAGGTTTTGAAAAGGGAATCGATCGTGATTTGGAACCTGTTCTTTACATGAACCCTCTTAACTAAGATTTTCTTATTTATACCTGTTCTACTTTTTTTCTGTTCTGGCTCGGTTATTCCATCTAGCCGAGCCATTCATTCCTTTTTATGAAAGAAAGATAAGGGACAGAAAAAAAAAATAAATAAAAATGAAAGAAACAAACGTATTCAATAAGCAAAAGGAGAGAGAGGGATTCGAACCCTCGATAGTTCCTAGAACTATACCGGTTTTCAAGACCGGAGCTATCAACCACTCAGCCATCTCTCCACAGCCTAATCCTTATTTTACTCCTACAAATAGAACATAGCCATATAAAAAATAAAAAGATTTATTAGCCTCTAGAAAGATATCAGATACAAGTTCCTTTTCGATATATCTCTGTATACTGTATACACGGATACAGGATCCGCTATACCCGCTTGTGAAATAAAGAGTAAATAATCTCTTCTCACCCCCATATCCAAATAAAAAAGCGGTTTAAGTAATAAATTTGAATTAAAGAGAAGAATCAATGGATTCATGATTAAACCCCTCCTACTTCTTGTATTTTTTTACAATTTTGGTTTAAGTGAGGGATCAAATATGTAGTCAACTTTATTTGATGGTAGCTTGGAGGATTAGAAATATGACTATTGCTTTCCAATTAGCTGTTTTTGCATTAATTGCGACTTCCTCAGTCTTAGTAATTAGTGTACCCCTTGTATTTGCTTCTCCTGATGGTTGGTCAAATAATAAAAATGTTGTATTTTCCGGTACATCATTATGGATTGGACTAGTCTTTCTCGTAGCTATTCTGAATTCTCTCATTTCTTAAATGAAATTTGGTTAATATTTATTAACCCCATAAAAAAGAAATAATAAAGGCCATTTCTTCTAAAAAATTAGAATAGTGAGACGTATTAAAACGCAATTTGCGTTCCGAATTGCTAGCTCTTCTCTTTCAGTATTATGAAATTCCATTCCCATTAGAATATTCATTGACAGATAATAAAAAAAGGAAAACTCTAATATAATAGAAAATGAAATGAAACGGTCGACCCAGACATAGAAGGTCGACCCAGGCGGATATACGCTATAAAATATATACCGTAGCGAGCGTAGTTCAATGGTAAAATATCTCCTTGCCAAGGAGAAGATACGGGTTCGATTCCCGCCGCTCGCCCGCTTAATTTATCAAAGTACTATGATAAAAAGTTTAGTCTAGTTAACTGTTTAACTACTTATATTAAATTAAGTATTAATTAGGTGTTAGTCTAGTGCCGTATCCCTTACTATCTTACCCTTCCTTTGCATCCCACTCAAAAAAAGAGGGCGCTCCAGAGGCAGAAATAGAACTCGCCAACAGAGCTCCAAAAATTGGGTATTAACTGAGACAAACAACGGGCAAACTTTTTTTAAAGGGAAGGGAGAGGTAGACTGTCCCTTTCGTTTCATTTTTATTTTCTGCAGGGTAGGGAGAGGCCTTGCGCCTTCTTTTTTTGAAGGCAAGTGACTTCGCAAACTGCTCAATTTTGCCCTCTAGGGCCGGGAACTAATGAATAAAAAAGGGTTGGATACGCCCCTCTACCATACATATCTAGAGAAATAGAATAGTCCTTTTATACAGACTGCTAAGTGCGGAGACGGGAATCGAACCCGTGACCTCAAGGTTATGAGCCTCGTGAGCTACCAAACTGCTCTACTCCGCTCTGGAGTACCAGAAACTGGTGGACAAAAAAGGCTTGAATACAAGCCTCTAACATGTCTAGACAAATAGAATACTCCTTTTATACAGAATGGAGCGGGTAGCGGGAATCGAACCCGCATCGTTAGCTTGGAAGGCTAGGGGTTATAGTCGACGTTGGTTGATTATTTTTAACGTCTCTAATTCAAAACCGAACATGAAATTTTGATTTCATTCGGCTCCTTTATGGATATTCTCACCACTTAACATCTATGTCAGCTTTTCTATTTGAATGGAACCAAAGCTCTCCGCTTTCTAGATGATCCTTATAGAGTAGGAGATAGAAATTCTATCTAAATTCATCTAATCTACTTACTTCGTTCCCTAATTTCATTCAAGAGATCCTGAGGAAAAGAATTGGGTTTCCACCGAGCTGAAACAATATGCGGATGGTTCTAGTAAACCAAAACTATCGTTTTTTAGCTATTTGGCTTCCTTATTCCTTATTTTAAGAAGATTTAGTTACGATTGGAAATCAACTTTTTTGTATCTTCATCCATAGATCCTTTACTCATATTTTCAAAATTGGAATACTTAATCCAATGCAAAATTATGCTTCGCGACTCTGTACTCATAATCCTATTTTTATTTTGGATGCAATTTAAATTAGTCTTTGGATACAAATCGCCAGAATGTATATTCTTCCTCAATATGCTATTGAGAGGAAAAGGATTTAATCCTTTATAAGAACTAAAGTTTTCATCGGAATATAAAAATAAAAAACTTAAGGATGCCTTAAGTATATCATTTCAAATTCAGTTATTAATAGAACGAATCACACTTTTACCACTAAACTATACCCGCTACATTGTAGATTATGGTATAAATGGTACCCTTTGTCAAGGATAGCCATTTGACAAGAAGGCTAATTCCCCCTTATTGAATCAGATGGAGAAGGTTCATGACACTGAGCCGTTGGTACTTCTACTTCGATCGCTCGCCTTTACTTTAGGATTTAGATAGCCCCTCTGGTCTGTAAAAAAAATCTTTTCTTACCATGCTAATAGCGCCTGAACCAAATGTATTTATTTTGATTAGGATCCTATTCTACGGTTACGACTACAATAATAATTATTTACTTTGCAAGGACGTAAGTGTGTCAGACTGCTAAATTGTTTTATTATTCCTACAATATAAACTAGGGGATATAGGGGGTAACACTGTCCCTATAAATTCCTTTTTTCCTTTTCTTTTTTGTCCAGAATTGAACAAAAAAGAAATTATGGAAGATGTTTTCTTCCCCCATTAAGTCCGAGCCATAGAGTAAGAGTGAGATGAGTTTTCCAAATTCATCATAGACTTTCCCTATGGCTTGATAGAAGTAAGCAGCAAAGAGTCGTAACTTAAAGAAAAAAACGGACAGGGCCGACAGATTTACCTGATGTAAAGAAGATCCTAAAAGTCTCTGATTAGTCGACTCTCTCCATTTAACACTTTCCTCTCTCTCCTTTTTTCCACTGACTCAATTCTAGTTTATTAGATTCTTGTTTAAAAGAATGCAAAAAGTTCAATAGAACTAAGAACACATAAAAAATAGCATAGAGGATCAAGGCCATTACCAAAAGTTCCTCCCAAGGATCCTATATCCTATTGGGTATCTGTTCCCCGCCTTTTCCCGCTAGGATCGGAAATCTTATATTTTCCATATCCATATACCGTTGAATCCTTGGGGTTCCAGAATCCGCCTATTTTACTAGTCTTCGGAAACGGAAAACCCTGAACCAAGAAGAGTTGGATATGTTATGTAGGGTATGTTTTTTTTTATTAATTTTATTTTGAGCTCTCAAGATATCGATATATACATATACAATCTCTACATAATGTCTCTCTCTCTATCTCTATATATTATATATATAATATGTACATTATGCAGTAGACCCATAATGGGAAATCCAAGTGGCTAATTTTTGAATTAAATAAAAAGCCCTTTTAACTCAGTGGTAGAGTAATGCCATGGTAAGGCATAAGTCATCGGTTCAAATCCGATAAAGGGCTTTTTAAATTAGTGGTAGAGTAATCTCGTGCTAAGACGTAAGTCGTTGGTTCGAATCTGATAGAGTACTTTTCTACTAAATTGATTCACTTTTTTTCTTTGTTTTTGAAACTTTCTCTATATTTTTAGAGAATTTTATGACTTAGTGCGGGATGGATGCATTTTTGGTATGAACACTAAATGAAGCACGGAGAATTAATCTATAACGATCAACTAAAAAAAATCCTAGATGAAAACATAACAGAAAAGTTGGAAAAACTCTTTGCTTTGGATCTATTTATACTTTTCGAGTATATTGACAATTCCAAAAAACTGCTCATACTATGATTATAGTATAATCACGAGCGGTTGTATATGGCCCTATCGTCTAGTGATGCCCCTATCGTCTAGTGGTTCAGGACATCTCTCTTTCAAGGAGGCAGCGGGGATTCGACTTCCCCTGGGGGTAGGGAGTATTATGAAAGGAGGTTAATCATAGATTAGCAAAAACCCTAGAATAAATTCTTCCTGGGTCGATGCCCGAGTGGTTAATGGGGACGGACTGTAAATTCGTTGACAATGTCTACGCTGGTTCAAATCCAGCTCGGCCCAAACCAAAAATCTAGGGCTTCGTGAGTATGAACTAAATCCTTTTGTTTTTCTTCCATAAAATAAAATGTCTGATCTATAGAAATAAAAGATAAAGAAAAAAGGGAAATTTTTTTTTCTAATCCATATCTCTCTCATTCCTTTCTTACAAACAAAAGAGTTTTTCTTATTGAAGGCTGGATTATTATCCATTTTTAGTGATAAAAAATCACGACATACTAGTTATGTCACTCTCACTATACCCACGTATAATATAATATGTGGGTATGTAGTATATGATTCGTCTATTTCTTAGAGTACGAAAGACGAATCGAATCTTCTTATGGTTCTATTTAAGAATGGGTATGCCATACACCCCGCGGGGATTGTAGTTCAATTGGTCAGAGCACCGCCCTGTCAAGGCGGAAGCTGCGGGTTCGAGCCCCGTCAGTCCCGAACTAGGGTTCAATGAATGGAGAAATTGATATTTCCTTTTTCCATGAAAAAAAGGGGCAGGGAGCAAGATCAAATACCCACAGGGCACCCTTACTTCACTTTTTTATTTTGCATCTCTCATTAAAGAGGGAGGGAGGGCATATAGGAATTTTTTTTTCACTACTCCCAATCGATAAAGAAAGACACACATACGATATGTGGATTAGTAGAATTTAGGATATTATATTACTCTATCTTTCTTTATGATGATACCATCCTCATCTTAATTTCCTATTCCACTCTTATGGAATAGAGTACCGGTATTTTACCGGAATCCATACATAAATCGTATTCCCTTTTTATTTCAGACCTCTTTTCCCCATCTCACTTCTACTGCTTATTTGGATGTCTATGTGACCCATAGAAAGTGAAAGTTGGTCATATAATACATACATAATTGTATGTATAACTATAAGAAAAAGGAAGGGAAATTGTATAAGATTAAGAAAGTATAAGATTAAGAAAGCTCGTGGGTTAGAGATATAGAAAAGAAAAAGTAGAAAAGGATTAAAAAAGAGGGAATTCCTAATCCAATCAAAAAACCCATTTTGGTCTTAGTGTGGATAGAGGATCTTCCTATGTTATACTATATAACTCTCATCCGTGAAATATAACTCTCATCCATGAATTGATTTGATAGATCCGATATTCATAATATTGAATTGATTCAGTATTATCAGAATGCAAGCCCTACCCTTGAATTTACAAGATACCCCTTTTTCCTCTCCATGGGATTACATCCCGAGTTATTGTGAAAATAAAAAATAAAGAGGTTATGGAAGTCAATATTCTCGCATTTATTGCTACTGCACTGTTCATTCTAGTTCCTACTTCTTTTTTACTTATTATTTATGTAAAAACAGTCAGCCAAAATAATTAATTGGAATTCCAATTAATCATTGAAGAAATTAAAAAGGGATTAAATAAAAAAAATCCAAGTCTTAAATGAAAGGATCTGGTTGGAATCTTAAAGTGTGGTAGAAAGAACTACATATAGTTTTTTCTACGACACTTTAGATTCTTTCTATTATATTATCTTTGAATCTACATAGAATAGATTAGTAGATTGAAATAGTTAAGTAGTCTAATTCAATTTCTTTTTTCATTGCATCCACTTAATTTCAATCAGGTCAAAATAAAAAAATCTAAGACAATTCTTGACCAAAGAATCCATGGAAGGAAAGAAAAATAATATGAAGAATAGACTATAGTAAAAAGTAAAAGGAAATGGAAAATGTGTGATATGCCGTGAATAGTTCCGTGGAAGAAAGTCTAATTTTCTTATGTATAGAACTTTTTTTAACCATTCGTCATTTCTAGTAGAAATTCTGAATTGGTATAATGGCTCTTTCTTACATTACAACTTACAATACAAGAGTTTCTTACAGGAGTGAAACAAAACTAAAGAAAAAGATTAAAGAATAACGTTTGACAAAATGATTAATGCAAAATGATCCATTAAAGAAAAGAATTGATACAACAATTTGATTACTTAATCAATTAGTAGTATCCCTAGAGTCCACTCCTTCCCCATACTACTAGTGAAAGAGAAAATGTAAAGACTACCATTAAAGCAGCCCAAGCGAGACTTACTATATCCATCTAAATTATGTCTCCTATTTCTATGAAGGGATTATTCTACTATTGATCAATAATCATAGTGGAATCAAGGGTACAGAGTCAAAAAGGGATTCCGCCCTAAGGCCATGGATCAATCAGTTCAAGGAATTTACTCCTAACAAATTCTTATAGGAATTCTGGTAGAATTAGAGAGCATTAAAAATACGAGATACTATAGCCCTTTTTTCCTTAAAAAAGAAAGAGTACGGGAATGATGTCCTGAATAGAAGAAGCGGGAATAGGAAGATTTTTTATTCCTTTTGTTACTCTTTTTTTTTTTTTTAAGCAAAGGACGCCCGAATATACCATAAAATTATCGATAGATAAATATTTATTGGATACCTACCTTACCTAATGTTTATTTTTGACCTAAACCCTGCAGCCTTGCTTTGTATCATTCTATGAAAGAATGAAGAGATTTTATCCATAATACAACTCCTAAATTGATTTTTGATCGACCTATTTAATCTGATTCTCGTTAGAATTAAGTAGTCCTTACTTTAGTGTATGTAGGTAACATAAGATGTACGATAAAAAAATGTATAATAATTAGTAAGTCTTGATATTCTTTCGTGGAGTCCCTTCTTGAATCTTAGATTGAAAAAAAAAAAGAATGCCCCTTAGGGACCTTTCTTTGGATACCAAGATTTCTGACATCTTATCCTCGTATTTTAAAATTATCAAATCGAATCTCAATTAAGAACCAATTCAAATTCATATAATAAAAGAATAAGGAAACACTACCTCACCCCTATTGATAACCATTTTGGCCACTACCGTCAAAACAAACCCTAACCCTAGTTTGAGGATAGAACTATGGTATGGTTTCTCTAAACCCAGTATCGGCAGGCCCAGTTACTCTCTTGCCCGAACTTATGCGAAGTAAAAATTTATCGAATTCGATCAGCACTATAAAAAAAACCTAAGTATTTTATTGATCAGGCGGCACCCAGATTTGAACTGGGGATAAAGGATTTGCAGTCCCCTGCCTTACCGCTTGGCCATGCCGCCAAAAAATCCGATCAAAAATCTAGAAAACAGCAAGTATTCATCCACGTTTTCTTACGAAAAGCCCCTTTTATTTTGAATATAATTCTACTTACTTTTTTCCAATCTTTTTCAAAAAATCTATTCCTGCTTTTTTTGATCCAGTTTCTATTATTCTCCTCGATAGATTCTATCTTAAAACATACATTGTTAACACAATAAAACTTCCCATTTCTTTCTATTGAGATGAAAAAGAAGAAAAAGTGGATTTCTATTCACAGGCTGCAAAATTCAGAATAAATTGGAACCGTTAACTAGAATTCTCTTTTTTTTATTGCAGTAGTGAACTACTCTTAAATCGGTATTATCTCCCCCCCCTTCAATGGCATAATAAAATATTATGGCTTTATGCTTAATCCGTGTATAGGTAAACTTTAGGTCCGAACAGCATTATTATCCAAAGATCCCCTTTATGTACATATCTCTATGGGGAATCATGCTTTAATTTTTCAAAGTATTAAATTAAATATCTTGAATAAAAAAAGGAAATTTGCTCTGATATAGAGTATAACCTGACTATCTTGGCGTACCCAAGTGAAATTACGATAAAAGAAAAGCATGGATATGGGGAGAGGTGGATAACTAGATTGGCATGTACTTAAAAAAGGGACTTACTTTATTTTAGAATTCCACAATGAAATACTGAATTTTCTAGCAATTATACTACTCCGATCCGAAATAAAAAAGAACCCTCAAATTATTTTGAGAAATTAAAGTAAGCACGCTATTCTAAATCGAAGTAAAGTCAAACTTTCTAGTATATTATATTACGGCTTTATTACATTCATAGAAAGGAGATAAAATGAGAAATCTTTGCCATCCAATCTGATTAGAATATCATAACATAAAGTATAAGTGGCAGAATTTTTTTTGTAGGAATGTTTTATCAATTCATTTTCATTTCATTTGTACCCCTGGCAAACTCGAACTTTCGTCCAAATGGTCTCTATTCATATGTATGAAATACATATATGAAATACGTATGTGGAGTTCCCTAGAATTTCATGTGATTCAGTAAACAGAATATAGATTCCATGATTGCTAGATCGATCCATAGGGATTGATGAAGAGTGAGCTGATAATGGAATTTTTCTTTGATAAACAGGAAACTTAAGATTAAGATGCTCCGGAATGGAAACGAGGGAATGTCCACAATACCCGGATTTAGTCAGATCCAATTCGAGGGATTTTGTAGGTTCATTAATCAAGCCTTGGCAGAAGAACTTGACAAGTTTCCAACAATTAAAGATCCAGATCACGAAATTGCATTTCAATTATTTGCGAAAGGATATCAACTGCTAGAACCCTCGATAAAAGAAAGAGATGCTGTGTATGAATCACTCACCTATTCTTCCGAATTATATGTATCTGCGAGATTAATTTTTGGTTTCGATGTGCAAAAGCAAACCATTTCTATCGGAAACATTCCTATAATGAATTCCTTAGGAACCTTTATTATAAATGGAATATACCGAATTGTGATCAATCAAATATTGCTAAGTCCTGGTATTTACTACCGCTCGGAATTAGATCATAAGGGAATTTCTATCTACACTGGCACTATAATATCAGATTGGGGGGGGAGATCGGAATTAGCAATTGATAAAAAAGAAAGGATATGGGCTCGCGTGAGTAGAAAACAAAAGATATCTATTCTAGTTCTATCATCAGCTATGGGTTCGAATCTAAGAGAAATTCTGGATAATGTTTCCTACCCTGAAATTTTCTTGTCTTTCCCGAATGCTAAAGAGAAGAAGAGGATTGAGTCAAAAGAAAAAGCTATTTTGGAGTTTTATCAACAATTTGCTTGTGTAGGTGGGGACCTGGTATTTTCGGAGTCCTTATGCGAGGAATTACAAAAGAAATTTTTTCAACAAAAATGTGAATTAGGAAGGATTGGTCGACGAAATATGAATCGGAGACTTAATCTTGATATTCCTCAGAACAATACATTCTTGTTACCACGAGATGTATTGGCCGCTACGGATCATTTGATTGGAATGAAATTTGGAACGGGTATACTTGACGATGACGATATGAATCACTTGAAAAATAAACGTATTCGTTCGGTTGCGGATCTGTTACAAGATCAATTCGGATTGGCTCTTGGTCGTTTACAACATGCAGTTCAAAAAACTATTCGTAGAGTATTCATACGTCAATCGAAACCGACTCCCCAAACTTTGGTAACTCCAACTTCAACTTCAATTTTATTAATAACTACTTATGAGACCTTTTTTGGCACATACCCGTTATCTCAAGTTTTTGATCAAACGAATCCATTGACACAAACTGTTCATGGGCGAAAAGTGAGTTGTTTAGGTCCTGGAGGGTTGACGGGGAGAACCGCAAGTTTTCGGAGCCGAGATATTCATCCGAGTCACTATGGGCGTATTTGTCCAATTGACACGTCTGAAGGAATCAATGTTGGACTTACTGGATCCTTAACAATTCATGCGAGAATTGATCACTTGTGGGGATCCATAGAGAGTCCGTTTTATGAAATATCTGCTGAGAAAGCAAAAGAAAAAAAAGAGAGACAGGTGGTTTATCTATCACCAAATAGAGATGAATATTATATGATAGCAGCAGGAAATTCTTTGTCCTTGAATCAAGGTATTCAGGAAGAACAGGTTGTTCCGGCTAGATACCGTCAAGAATTCTTGACTATTGCATGGGAACAGATTCATGTTAGAAGTATTTTTCCTTTCCAATATTTTTCTATTGGGGGTTCTCTCATTCCTTTTATTGAGCACAATGATGCGAATCGGGCTTTAATGAGTTCTAATATGCAGCGCCAAGCAGTTCCGCTTTCTCGGTCCGAGAAATGCATTGTTGGAACTGGATTGGAACGCCAAACAGCTCTAGATTCGAGGGTTTCCATTATAGCCGAACGCGAGGGAAAGATCATTTCTACTGATAGTCATAAGATACTTTTATCAAGTAGTGGGAAGACTATAAGTATTCCTTTAGTTAACCACCGTCGCTCTAACAAAAATACTTGTATGCACCAAAAACCCCGGGTTCCACGGGGTAAATCCATTAAAAAAGGACAAATTTTAGCAGAAGGAGCTGCTACAATTGGGGGCGAACTTGCTTTAGGAAAAAACGTATTAGTAGCTTATATGCCATGGGAAGGTTACAATTTTGAAGACGCAGTACTAATTAGCGAACGTTTGGTATATGAAGATATTTATACCTCTTTTCACATCCGGAAATATGAAATTCAGACGGATACGACAAGCCAGGGCTCCGCTGAAAAAATCACTAAAGAAATACCACATCTAGAAGAACATTTACTCCGCAATTTGGACAGAAATGGAGTTGTTAGGTTGGGATCCTGGGTAGAAACTGGTGATATTTTAGTAGGTAAATTAACGCCTCAGATAGCGAGCGAATCATCTTATATCGCGGAAGCTGGATTATTACGGGCCATATTTGGCCTTGAGGTTTCCACTTCAAAAGAAACTTCTCTGAAATTACCTATAGGTGGAAGAGGGCGCGTTATCGATGTGAAATGGATCCAAAGGGACCCGCTCGACATAATGGTTCGTGTATATATTTTACAGAAACGTGAAATCAAAGTTGGGGATAAAGTAGCCGGAAGACATGGGAATAAAGGGATCATTTCCAAAATTTTGCCTAGGCAAGATATGCCCTATTTGCAAGATGGAACACCCGTTGATATGGTCTTCAATCCCTTAGGAGTACCCTCCCGAATGAATGTGGGACAAATATTTGAAAGCTCGCTCGGATTAGCGGGGGATCTGCTAAAGAAACATTATAGAATAGCACCCTTTGATGAGAGATATGAGCAAGAGGCTTCAAGAAAACTTGTGTTTTCAGAATTATATGAAGCCAGTAAAGAAACAAAAAATCCATGGGTATTTGAACCCGAGTACCCGGGAAAAAGCAGAATATTTGATGGAAGAACAGGCGACCCCTTTGAGCAACCTGTTCTAATAGGGAAGTCCTATATCTTAAAATTAATTCATCAAGTTGATGAGAAAATTCATGGGCGTTCTACTGGGCCCTACTCACTTGTTACACAACAACCGGTTAGAGGAAGAGCCAAGCAAGGGGGACAACGAGTAGGAGAAATGGAAGTTTGGGCTTTAGAAGGATTTGGTGTTGCTCATATTTTACAAGAGATACTTACTTATAAATCTGACCATCTTATAGCTCGCCAAGAAATACTTAATGCTACGATCTGGGGAAAAAGAATACCTAATCATGAGGATCCTCCAGAATCTTTTCGAGTGCTCGTTCGAGAACTACGATCTTTGGCTCTAGAACTGAATCATTTCCTTGTATCTGAAAAGAACTTCCAGGTTAATAGGGAGGAAGTTTGATCGGAATAAATATAAATTCTTTTCTTATTTCTATTTTATGATTGACCAATATAAACATCAACAACTTCAAATTGGACTCGTTTCCACTCAACAAATAAAGGCTTGGGCTAACAAAAACCTACCTAATGGAGAAGTCGTTGGCGAAGTCACAAGGCCCTCTACTTTTCATTATAAAACCGATAAACCAGAAAAAGATGGATTGTTTTGCGAAAGAATCTTTGGACCCATAAAAAGCGGGATTTGCGCTTGTGGCAATTCTCGAGCGAGCGGAGCTGAAAACGAAGACGAAAGATTTTGCCAAAAATGCGGGGTCGAATTTGTGGATTCTCGGATACGAAGATATCAAATGGGATACATCAAACTCGCATGTCCCGTGACTCATGTGTGGTATTTGAAAGGTCTTCCTAGTTATATCGCGAATCTTTTAGATAAACCTCTTAAGAAGTTGGAGGGCCTAGTATACGGCGATTTCTCTTTTGCTAGGCCCAGCACTAAAAAACCCACTTTTTTACGATTACGAGGTTTATTCGAAGAGGAAATTGCATCCTGTAACCACAGCATTTCTCCCTTTTTTTCTACCCCAGGCTTTGCAACATTTCGAAATCGGGAAATTGCGACAGGAGCAGGTGCTATTAGAGAACAATTAGCAGATTTGGATTTGCGAATTATTATAGAGAATTCTTTGGTCGAATGGAAGGAATTAGAAGACGAGGGGTATAGTGGAGATGAGTGGGAAGATAGAAAAAGACGAATAAGAAAAGTTTTTTTGATTAGACGCATGCAATTGGCGAAACATTTTATTCAAACAAATGTAGAACCAGAATGGATGGTTTTGTGCTTATTACCGGTTCTTCCTCCCGAATTGAGACCTATTGTTTATAGGTCTGGAGATAAAGTAGTGACTTCAGACATTAATGAACTTTATAAGAGAGTTATCCGTCGGAACAACAATCTTGCCTATCTATTAAAAAGAAGTGAATTAGCGCCAGCAGATTTAGTAATGTGCCAGGAAAAATTGGTACAAGAAGCCGTGGATACACTTCTTGATAGTGGGTCCCGCGGGCAACCGACGAGGGATGGTCACAATAAAGTATACAAATCACTTTCAGATGTAATTGAAGGTAAAGAGGGAAGGTTTCGCGAGACTCTGCTTGGGAAACGGGTCGATTACTCGGGGCGTTCTGTCATTGTTGTGGGTCCTTCGCTTTCATTACATCAATGTGGATTACCTCTAGAGATAGCAATAAAGCTTTTTCAGCTATTTGTAATTCGCGATTTAATCACGAAACGCGCCACTTCTAATGTAAGGATTGCTAAAAGGAAAATTTGGGAAAAAGAACCCATTGTATGGGAAATACTTCAAGAAGTTATGCGGGGACATCCTGTACTGTTAAATAGAGCACCTACCCTGCATAGATTAGGCATACAGGCCTTTCAACCCACTTTAGTAGAGGGGCGTACTATTTCTTTACACCCATTAGTGTGTAAGGGTTTCAATGCGGACTTTGATGGAGATCAAATGGCTGTTCATCTACCTTTATCCTTGGAAGCTCAGGCAGAAGCCCGTTTACTTATGTTTTCTCATATGAATCTCTTATCTCCCGCTATTGGGGATCCTATTTGCGTACCAACCCAAGACATGCTTATCGGGCTTTATGTATTAACGATTGGAAAGCGTCGAGGTATTTGTGCAAATAGATATAATAGTTGCAGAAACTACCCAAATCTAAAAGTAAATTACAATAATAATAATAATTTTAAATATAGGAAAGATAAAGAACCCCATTTTTCTAGTTCTTATGATGCACTGGGAGCTTATAGACAAAAACTAATCAGTTTAGATAGTCCCTTGTGGCTACGATGGAACCTGGATCAACGCGTCATTGGGTCAAGAGAAGTTCCGATTGAAGTTCAATATGAATCTTTGGGGACTTATCATGAGATTTATGCCCACTATCTAATAATGGGAAATAGAAAAAAAGAAATTCGTTCGATATACATTCGAACCACTCTTGGTCATATTTCTTTTTATAGAGAAATAGAGGAAGCCATACAAGGATTTAGTCAGGCCTATTCATACACTACCTAAACAAGAAAGTTAGATTCGGCGATGCCCCTCCCCTTTCGGGGGGCATTCCGATTTCCCTAGTATCATCATTATTTGCCACGCGAATCCAGATTGAGATTGAGGCAATTAAGTTAATTAAATTTTCGAATCACTGACTCAGGCCCATTGTCGAATCCTACTCAGCAATTGTCGAATCCTACTCAGCCGAAAAGGGGGTACTTATGTATGGCGGAACGGGCCAATCTGGTCTTTCATAATAAAGAGATAGACGGAACTGGTATGAAACGACTTATTAGCAGATTAATAGATCATTTTGGAATGGGATATACATCCCATATACTGGATCAACTAAAGACTCTGGGCTTCCATCAAGCCACTACTACATCGATTTCGTTAGGAATCGAGGATCTTTTAACAATACCCTCTAAGGGATGGTTAGTCCAAGACGCGGAACAACAGAGTTTTCTTTTGGAGAAACACTATTATTATGGGGCTGTACACGCGGTAGAAAAATTACGCCAATCTGTTGAGATATGGTATGCGACAAGTGAATATTTGAAACAAGAAATGAATTCAAATTTTCGGATAACGGATCCTTCTAATCCAGTCTATCTAATGTCTTTTTCAGGAGCCAGAGGAAATGCATCTCAAGTACACCAATTAGTAGGTATGAGAGGATTAATGTCGGACCCTCAAGGACAAATGATTGATTTACCTATTCAAAGCAATTTACGCGAGGGACTTTCTTTGACAGAATATATAATTTCCTGCTATGGAGCCCGCAAAGGGGTTGTAGATACTGCTGTGCGAACAGCAGATGCTGGATATCTTACACGTAGACTTGTTGAAGTAGTTCAACATATTATTGTGCGTAGAAGAGATTGTGGTACTATCCGAGGTATTTCTGTAAGTCCTCAAAATGGGATGACGGAAAAACTTTTTGTCCAAACACTAATTGGTCGTGTATTAGCAGACGATATATATATCGGTTCACGATGCATTGCCGCGCGAAATCAAGATATTGGAATTGGATTAGTCAATCGATTCATAACTGCCTTTCGAGCACAACCATTTCGAGCACAACCAATATATATTAGAACCCCCTTTACTTGCCGAAGCACTTCTTGGATCTGTCAATTATGCTATGGCCGGAGTCCTACTCATAGTGATCTGGTCGAATTGGGAGAAGCCGTAGGTATTATTGCAGGTCAATCAATTGGGGAGCCAGGGACTCAACTAACATTAAGAACTTTTCATACTGGCGGAGTATTCACAGGGGGTACTGCCGACCTTGTACGATCCCCTTCGAATGGAAAAATAAAATTCAATGAGAATTTGGTTCACCCCACACGTACCCGTCATGGGCAGCCTGCTTTTCTATGTTATATAGACTTGCATGTAACTATTCAGAGTCAAGATATTCTATATAGTGTGAATATTCCCTCAAAAAGCTTGATTCTAGTGCAAAATGATCAATATGTAAAATCCGAACAAGTAATTGCGGAGATTCGTGCCGGAACGTCCACTTTACATTTTAAAGAAAGGGTACAAAAGCATATTTATTCTGAATCAGACGGCGAAATGCACTGGAGTACTGATGTTTACCATGCGCCCGAATATCAATATGGTAATCTTCGCCGATTACCAAAAACAAGCCATTTATGGATATTGTCAGTAAGTATGTGCAGATCCAGTATAGCGTCTTTTTCACTCCACAAGGATCAAGATCAAATGAATACTTATGGTAAAAAAGATAGGGAAATTCTTGATTATTCAACGTCGGATCGAATCATGTCCAATGGCCATTGGAATTTTATCTATCCTTCTATTTTTCAAGATAATTCAGATTTGTTGGCGAAAAAGCGAAGAAATAGGTTCGTCATTCCATTACAATATCATCAAGAACAAGAGAAAGAACTAATATCCTGTTTTGGGATTTCGATTGAAATCCCCCTTATGGGTGTTTTACGTAGAAATACTATTTTTGCTTATTTTGACGATCCCCGATACAGAAAAGATAAAAAGGGTTCAGGAATTGTTAAATTTAGATATAGGACCCTAGAAGAAGAATATAGGACTCGAGCGGAAGACTCAGAAGAGGAATATGAGACCCTAGAAGACGAATACAGGACCCGAGAGGACGAATATGAATATGAAACCCTAGAAGAATCTAAATATGGAATCCTAGAAGACGAATACGAATATGAAACCCTAGAAGACGAATATGGGAGCCCAGAAAACGAATATGGGAACCCAGAGAACGAATATAGGACTTTAGAGAAAGACTCAGAAGAGGAATATGGGAGCCCAGAGAGCAAATATAGGACCCAAGAGGACGAATATGGAACTCTAGAGGAAGACTCAGAAGACGAATATGGCAGCCCCGGGGAAAGCGCAGAGGAAAAATATGGTACTTTAGAGGAAGACTCAGAAGAAGATTCAGAGGACGAATACGAGAGCCCAGAGGAAGATTCCATCTTAAAAAAAGAGGGTTTGATTGAGCATCGAGGAACAAAAGAATTTAGTCTAAAATACCAAAAAGAAGTAGATCGGTTTTTTTTCATTCTTCAAGAACTTCATATCTTGCCGAGATCTTCATCCCTAAAGATACTTGACAATAGTATTATTGGAGTGAATACACAACTCACAAAAAATACAAGAAGTCGACTAGGCGGACTGGTCCGAGTGAAGAGAAAAAAAAGCCATACGGAACTCAAAATATTTTCCGGAGATATTCATTTTCCTGAAGAGGCGGATAAGATATTAGGTGGCTGTTTGATACCGCCAGAAAGACAAAAAAAAGATTCTAAGGAATCAAAAAAAAGGAAAAATTGGGTCTATGTTCAACGGAAAAAAATTCTCAAGAGCAAGGAAAAGTATTTTGTTTCCGTTCGCCCTACAGTGGCATATGAAATGGACGAAGGAAGAAATTTAGCAACACTTTTCCCGCAGGATCTCTTGCAAGAAGAAAATAATCTCCAAATTCGACTTGTCAATTTTATTTCTCATGAAAATAGCAAGTTAACTCAAAGAATTTATCACACAAATAGTCAATTTGTTAGAACTTGCTTAGTAGTGAATTGGGAACAAGAAGAAAAAGAAAAGGCTGGTGCTTCCCTTGTTGAGGTAAGAGCAAATGATCTTATTCGCGATTTCCTAAGAATTGAGTTAGTCAAGTCCACTATTTCGTATACACGAAAAAGGTATGGTAGGACAAGTGCAGGACCGATTCCCCATAATAGGTTAGATCGCGCCAATATCAATTCTTTTTATTCCAAGGCGAAGATTGAATCACTTAGCCAACATCCAGAAGCTATTGGCACTTTGTTGAATCGAAATAAAGAATACCACTCTTTGATGATTTTGTCGGCATCCAACTGTTCTCGAATTGGTTTATTCAAGAATTCAAAACATCCCAATGCGATAAAAGAATGGAATCCTAGAATTCCTATTCGAGAAATTTTTGGGCCCTTAGGCGCTATTGTAGCTAGTATATCGCATTTTTCTTCATCTTACTATTTACTAACGCATAATAAAATCCTGTTAAAAAAATATTTGTTCGTTGACAATTTAAAACAAACCTTCCAAGTACTTCAAGAACTTAAATACTCTTTAATAGATGAAAATAAAAGGATTTCTAATTTCGATAGTAACATAATGTTGGATCCATTCCTTTTGAATTGTCACTTTGTCCATCATGATTCTTGGGAAGAGACATTGGCAATAATTCACCTTGGACAATTTATTTGTGAAAATGTATGTCTATTTAAATCGCACATAAAAAAATCCGGTCAAATTTTCATTGTAAATATGAATTCCTTTGTTATAAGAGCAGCTAAACCTTATTTGGCCACTACAGGAGCAACTGTTAATGGTCATTATGGAGAAATCCTTTACAAGGGAGATAGGTTAGTTACGTTTATATATGAAAAATCGAGATCTAGTGACATAACGCAAGGTCTTCCAAAAGTGGAACAAATCTTTGAAGCGCGTTCAATTGATTCATTATCCCCGAATCTCGAAAGGAGAATTGAGGATTGGAATGAGCGTATACCAAGAATTCTTGGGGTCCCTTGGGGATTCTTGATTGGAGCTGAGCTAACCATAGCCCAAAGTCGTATCTCTTTGGTTAATAAAATCCAAAAGGTTTATCGATCCCAAGGGGTACAGATCCATAATAGACATATAGAGATTATTATACGCCAAGTAACATCAAAAGTGCGGGTTTCCGAAGATGGAATGTCTAATGTTTTTTCGCCTGGGGAATTAATCGGACTATTGCGAGCGGAACGAGCAGGACGAGCTTTGGATGAATCGATCTATTATCGGGCAATCTTATTGGGAATAACAAGGGCTTCCCTGAATACCCAAAGTTTCATATCTGAAGCAAGTTTTCAAGAAACTGCTCGAGTTTTAGCAAAAGCTGCCCTACGAGGTCGCATTGATTGGTTGAAAGGCTTGAAAGAAAACGTAGTTCTGGGGGGGATTATACCTGTTGGTACCGGATTCCAAAAATTTGTGCATCGTTCCCCACAAGACAAGAACCTTTATTTCGAAATAAAAAAAAAAAATCTATTCGCGTCGGAAATGAGAGATTTTTTGTTTCTCCATACAGAATTAGTTTCTTCAGATTCTGACGTAACAAACAATTTTTATGAGACATAAGAACCCCCATAAAAATATTTTTTACTTTACTAGACTTTTGAACTTAGAACACTAACAGGTCAAATTTTAGATTTTTAAGATTTTTATTTTAATAAGTAAAACAAGTCAGTTAATTCATTAAGGTGGTTATGTTTATACCATGTATCAATGGCCAACTCTTATCTTAGTACAAGGTTCTCTCGGAACAATTATTATTTATTTCAAGCTATTTCGGATCTTTCTTAATCTTCAAAAAGAACTAAATTCCGTAATGGAATGGTAGGATTAAAAAAAAGGAAGTGTGGAAAAAATGACAAGAAGATATTGGAACATTAATTTGAAAGAGATGATAGAAGCAGGAGTTCATTTTGGTCATGGTATTAAGAAATGGAATCCTAAAATGGCCCCTTACATTTCGGCAAAGCGTAAAGGTACTCATATTATAAATCTCGCTAGAACGGCTCGTTTTTTATCAGAAGCTTGTGATTTAGTTTTTGATGCAGCAAGTCAGGGAAAAAGTTTCTTAATTGTTGGTACCAAAAAAAGAGCAACAGATTTAGTAGCATCAGCTGCAATAAGGGCTCGTTGTCATTATGTTAATAAAAAGTGGTTCAGTGGTATGTTAACGAATTGGTCGATTACGAAAACTAGACTTTCTCAATTTAGAGACTTAAGAGCAGAAGAAAAAATGGGAAAATTCCACCATCTCCCAAAAAGAGATGTGGCAATCTTGAAGAGAAAATTATCTACTTTGCAAAGGTATCTCGGCGGGATCAAATATATGACGAGATTGCCAGACATTGTGATCGTCCTTGATCAGCAAAAAGAGTATATAGCTCTTCGGGAATGTGCCATTTTGGGGATTCCTACTATTTCTTTAGTCGATACAAATTGTGACCCGGATCTCGCGAATATATCGATTCCAGCCAACGATGACACTATGACTTCAATTCGATTGATTCTTAACAAATTAGTATTTTCAATTTGTGAGGGCCGTTCTCTCTATATAAGAAATCGTTGATTAAGAATATATAGTGAATTCTTGGGCAACTGCGTAAATTTATGGAATCACTTACTTTACTATATCTTTTTTTTTGCATAGAATTTTTTTTGCATAGAAAAAAGAAGGGGAATATTGATATATATTAGAGGGTATTGATATATATTATGATCTGATGTGCTTTCTTGGTATCCTAAATATAAGATTAATACTTCAAGTTGCTGAGTTGAGAAAGAGATGGTTGAATCAAAAGAATTCCTTTTTTGAAGTTCAATTTTTATCAGAGGACAATATGAATATTATACCTTGTTCCATTAAAACACTCAAGGGGTTATACGATATATCGGGTGTAGAAGTAGGCCAACACTTCTATTGGCAAATAGGAGGTTTCCAAATTCATGCCCAAGTACTCATCACTTCTTGGGTCGTAATTACTATCTTGCTAGGTTCAGTTGTCATAGCTGTTCGGAATCCACAAACCATCCCGACCGACGGTCAGAATTTTTTTGAATATGTCCTTGAGTTTATTCGAGACTTGAGCAAAACTCAGATTGGAGAAGAATATGGTCCCTGGGTTCCCTTTATTGGAACTATGTTCCTTTTTATTTTTGTTTCGAATTGGTCGGGTGCTCTTTTACCTTGGAAAATTATAGAGTTACCCCATGGGGAATTAGCAGCGCCCACGAATGATATAAATACTACTGTTGCTTTAGCTTTACTCACGTCAGCGGCATATTTTTATGCTGGTCTTAGCAAAAAAGGATTGAGCTATTTCGAGAAATATATTAAACCAACTCCAATCCTTTTACCAATTAACATCCTAGAAGATTTCACAAAACCATTATCGCTTAGCTTTCGACTTTTCGGGAATATATTGGCGGATGAATTAGTCGTTGTTGTTCTTGTTTCTTTAGTCCCCTTAGTAATCCCTATACCGGTCATGTTTCTTGGATTATTTACAAGCGGTATTCAAGCTCTTATTTTTGCAACATTAGCCGCAGCCTATATAGGTGAATCCATGGAGGGTCATCATTGAATTGACTCTTTTTGGAAATAGTATTTTTTTTTTTTGCAGCTTAGCTCAATTCATGCATGGTTCCAGATAATCTGCTTGGTTGCAAAAAAATAGTTAGAAATGCGTATGAATATATAGCCTAGAGTTGTAGGAGAGAGAATAGAATAGACTATATTATGGAATTTTCAAAGTATATATGCATTAAGGAGGGTGGAGTCAGGCTAGATCTATACTATAATATCCTTAATGTCTATAAGTGGAGTCCTCTTTTATGCAGGTTTCCACTTTAAGCAATGATTTTAGAATCCGATTCAATAGAAAATGAGAAAATATGCAAACAAAATAGAAGAAACAAATGTATATATATAGGATATTATATTATATATTCCTAGGTTAGATTCATTATCTAATCCGATATATGGATATGGAATTCCCTTCTATGTAGTTCGGACAATTCACATTATCATTTCAATTTGATTTCAATTTGTACTTTTTAGTTACTTTACTTCTCCCCAATAGAGCTTAGAAGTAAGAATTTATTGGTTGATTGTATCCTTAACCATTTCTTTTTTTTGACACGAGGAACTACTCACCATGAATCCACTAATTGCTGCTGCTTCTGTTATTGCTGCTGGATTGGCCGTAGGGCTTGCTTCTATTGGACCTGGAGTTGGTCAAGGTACTGCTGCAGGACAAGCTGTAGAAGGTATTGCGAGACAGCCAGAAGCAGAAGGTAAAATACGAGGTACTTTATTGCTTAGTCTAGCTTTTATGGAAGCTTTAACAATTTATGGACTAGTTGTGGCACTAGCGCTTTTATTTGCGAACCCTTTTGTTTAATCTTAAAAAAAAAATTCTTTCGATTTCGATTAGATACTTTTTTCTTTTTTTAGTAAATTGGTATTTGCTTCCACAATTCCAATTATATCAATACTTTATTTAATTTACTCCTATTTATTACTCCTGGAATTATCTATTTATCGGGACAGATAATACCCCATTCTAGGAAGGGCTGAGTTGAGTATTATTAATTTAGAAGATATGCTCACCTTCTTATTTCCCGTCCTTAGTTTAGGAAAGTGGAAAGTTTTTTCCTTTTATTTTAGGAATTTTGGGAACAGAACATTTCAACAAAGGAAGTCTTTCACCGGTCAAACAAGACGTAAGACTTAATCTAAAAGAAATTACTAGATTGAATCTATTTGCATTAAAAAAACCGATCAAAAAAGGGCGAGCGAAGTAAGTGATCGAAAAACTTTGTTCTTTGTTCGTCCTATCTATAAGAGGAGAGCATATGAAAAATGTAACCCATTCTTTCGTTTTTTTAGCTCACTGGCCATCCGCTGGCAGTTTCGGGCTTAATACCGATATTTTAGCAACAAATCTAATAAATCTAACTGTAGTGGTTGGTGTTTTGATTTTTTTTGGAAAGGGAGTGTGTGCGAGTTGTCTATTTCAAGAATAGATTGGATCTATCCGGCTGCACTTTATAATATTTTTTAGTATTTTTCGGATAAATAAGAAAAGGGTGCACGATCTCGACGAATTACTTCTGAATAAATTCAGAAATCATATGGAAGAACCATAGCATTTCGCGACTCATTGGTAAATCAACTTTGATTCTCTATAAACCAAGAATGTGAGACCATTAACACGGTTAAAGCTAAACTGCTTGAAGTCCAGGCAAAAAGAGGTACTCTTTCTACAACTATATTAGTATTAGTACCAATTTAAACGGGAAATAGCTAATGTAAAATTTATCTGATATAGAACACTCATATCGATAAAATGGTTTGAACTATTTACTAGAAAAAAAAGGGGGCACCCTGCCCTTTTTTAACCAATGCCGAATCGACGACCTATGTATAAAAAAGAGAAATTTTTTGGATTTGAAGAAAAAAAAAATAAAAAAGAATTCTATTAATTTTCATTTTCCATTTATTTAGTTAGTTTTTCTTAATGAAATTGAAATTATTAACTAGAGGGCAAATAAAAATAAAGAAACAACTTTGCTGACCATGATATATTTTTATCTAGGCGGAAGAGTCCTCTTAATATTTATCTAGTCTTATATAGGTTTCGGTATATTGAAATATAAACATAAAAAAGAAGATAGAGGATAGGCTCATTACTTAAAAAAAAGATATGGAAATAGCTATAGAAAAAAAAAAAGGAGCGTGAGAGCCAAATGAATCGAAAGATTCATGTTTGGTTCGGGAAGAGATCATAAAAGTTGTAAACTTACAAAATAATCTACTTTCATTAAAAGATTTATTAGATAATCGAAAACAGAGGATCTTGAGTACTATTCGAAATTCAGAAGAATTGCGTAGAGGGACCATTGAGCAACTCGAAAAAGCTCGGATTCGATTACAGAAAGTCGAACTAGAAGCGGATGAGTATCGAATGAATGGATACTCTGAGATAGAACGAGAAAAAGCAAATTTGATTAATGCTACTTCTATTAGTTTGGAACAATTGGAAAAGTCTAAAAACGAAACCCTTTATTTTGAAAAACAAAGGGCAATGAATCAGGTCCGACAGCGGGTTTTCCAACAGGCCGTACAAGGAGCTCTAGGAACTCTGAATAGTTGTTTGAATACCGAGTTACATTTCCGTACGATTCGTGCTAATATTGGCATTCTCGGGTCCCTGGAATGGAAGAAATAATTAAATTAATTAGGCCTTGAACTTCTACTTTCGTTTAGAATTTAGGCATTATTTTTCCCCTTGCTTCCGAAAAAAGAGTCAAGAAACACTAATGGCAACCCTTCGAGTCGACGAAATTCATAAAATTCTCCGCGAACGTATTGAACAATATAATAGGAAAGTAGGGATTGAGAATATAGGTCGCGTAGTTCAAGTGGGGGATGGGATTGCTCGTATTATAGGTCTTGGTGAAATAATGTCAGGTGAATTAGTCGAATTTGCAGAAGGTACTAGGGGTATTGCTCTGAATTTGGAATCCAAAAATGTTGGGATTGTATTAATGGGCGATGGGTTGATGATACAAGAGGGAAGTTTTGTAAAAGCAACAGGAAGAATTGCTCAGATACCCGTGAGTGAGGCTTACTTGGGTCGTGTTGTAAATGCTCTGGCTAAACCTATTGATGGGAAAGGCGAAATTATAGCTTCCGAATCTCGCTTAATTGAATCTCCTGCTCCAAGTATAATTTCCAGGCGTTCCGTATACGAACCTCTTCAAACAGGGCTTATTGCTATCGATTCGATGATCCCTATAGGGCGCGGTCAGCGAGAGTTAATTATTGGGGACAGACAGACTGGCAAAACAGCAGTAGCCACAGATACAATTCTCAATCAAAAAGGGCAAGGTGTAATATGTGTTTATGTAGCTATCGGTCAAAGAGCATCCTCCGTAGCTCAAGTAGTAACTACTTTCCATGAGGAGGGGGCCATGGAATACACTATTGTAGTAGCTGAAATGGCGGATTCACCTGCTACATTACAATACCTCGCTCCTTATACGGGAGCAGCCCTGGCTGAGTATTTTATGTACCGCGAACGGCATACTTTAATAATTTATGATGATCTCTCCAAACAGGCACAAGCTTATCGCCAAATGTCCCTTCTATTAAGAAGACCTCCCGGACGTGAGGCTTATCCAGGGGATGTTTTTTATTTGCATTCACGCCTTTTAGAAAGAGCCGCTAAATTAAATTCTCTTTTAGGCGAAGGAAGTATGACCGCTTTACCAATAGTTGAGACTCAATCTGGAGACGTTTCCGCCTATATTCCTACTAATGTAATCTCCATTACAGATGGACAAATATTCTTATCTGCGGATCTATTCAATGCCGGAATTCGACCCGCTATTAATGTGGGTATTTCTGTTTCCAGAGTAGGATCCGCGGCTCAAATTAAAGCCATGAAACAAGTAGCTGGCAAATCAAAATTGGAACTAGCGCAATTCGCAGAGTTACAAGCCTTTGCACAATTCGCCTCTGCTCTCGATAAAACAAGTCAGAATCAATTGGCAAGGGGTCGACGATTAAGGGAATTGCTTAAACAATCCCAGGCAAATCCTCTCCCAGTGGAAGAGCAGATAGCTACTATTTATACCGGAACAAGAGGATATCTTGATTCGTTAGAAATTGAACAGGTAAATAAATTTCTGGATGAGTTACGTAAACATCTAAAAGATACTAAACCTCAATTCCAAGAAATTATATCTTCTAGCAAGACATTCACCGAGCAAGCGGAAATCCTTTTGAAGGAAGCTATTCAGGAACAGCTGGAACGGTTTTCTCTTCAGTAACAAATAAATTTTGCATGTCTACTCTTGTTAGTAGAATAGGAATCGTTGAGAAAGCTTTTTCATTTGAATCATGCAAAAAAGTTTTCTTTGTTTTTAGTTTAGTATAGTTATTTAAAGAATAGATAGAAATAAGATTGCGTCCAATAGGATTTGAACCTATACCAAAGGTTTAGAAGACCTCTGTCCTATCCATTAGACAATGGACGCTTTTCTTTCATATTTTATTCTTTCTTTTATTTTTTTGCTTCTTCCGAGAAAAAACTGTTAGACCAAAACTCTTTTAGGAAATCAAAAAATCCAGATACAAATGCATGATGTATATATTATATCATGCATATATCATAAAGAAGGAGTATGGAGGCGGTAGTGGGAATCGAACCCGCAACCCCAAGGTTATGAGCCTTATGAGCTACCAAACTGCTCTATACTCTTAAACTAAAGAGGGGTAACTAGTGGATAAAAGAGGGTTGGATACGCCCCTCTACCAATATCTATACAAATAGAATAGTCCATTTATACAGAATGGTAAAGAGGGCTCCTCTATGATTATCAATTCCAGAAATCCATACAAATACGAAAGGGTATTTTATCCTTACCAACTGGATCTTGTTGCACCCGGTAACAAACATTCATAAACCATTTCTCGAAGTACGTGTCCGGATAGCCCAAAATGTCGATAGTTAGCTCTAGGTCTTCCGGTCAAAAAACAACGTCGATGAAGGCGTGTAGGTGCACTATTACGCGGTAGGGATTGCAATTTTTCTCGCATTTTCGTTTTTTCACTCAAACTCAAGGGAGAAACTTTGCTTCTTATCTTTTTTTTTAAAGATTGACGAATCAAATGATATTTCTGTTCTAATTTCTGCCGCTTCTTCTCCCTCTGAATCAAACTTTTTTTTGCCATAATGTGTCGTTGCTATTATTACCAAGTATACGGTTCTAATCCTAGATGGAAAAATAAATAGAAAAAGAAATCTAAAAAGGCAGATCCTCCCTCTCTATCAAGAGTAATGAACTAGGTGCTGATACAGTACAAAAAAACAAACTAAATTAACCAAACTTGCCTGATGTTGAGGCAATCAAGAAAGCTGCATAAGTGAATATAT
>NW_028259879.1:0-30316 GCF_056163025.1 Triticum urartu | reverse complement strand
GCCCCCTCCTCATGGAAAGTAGTTACTACTTGAGCTACGGAGGATGCTCTTTGACCGATAGCTACATAAACACATATTACACCTTGCCCTTTTTGATTGAGAATTGTATCTGTGGCTACTGCTGTTTTGCCAGTCTGTCTGTCCCCAATAATTAACTCTCGCTGACCGCGCCCTATAGGGATCATCGAATCGATAGCAATAAGCCCTGTTTGAAGAGGTTCGTATACGGAACGCCTGGAAATTATACTTGGAGCAGGAGATTCAATTAAGCGAGATTCGGAAGCTATAATTTCGCCTTTCCCATCAATAGGTTTAGCCAGAGCATTTACAACACGACCCAAGTAAGCCTCACTCACGGGTATCTGAGCAATTCTTCCTGTTGCTTTTACAAAACTTCCCTCTTGTATCATCAACCCATCGCCCATTAATACAATCCCAACATTTTTGGATTCCAAATTCAGAGCAATACCCCTAGTACCTTCTGCAAATTCGACTAATTCACCTGACATTATTTCACCAAGACCTATAATACGAGCAATCCCATCCCCCACTTGAACTACGCGACCTATATTCTCAATCCCTACTTTCCTATTATATTGTTCAATACGTTCGCGGAGAATTTTATGAATTTCGTCGACTCGAAGGGTTGCCATTAGTGTTTCTTGACTCTTTTTTCGGAAGCAAGGGGAAAAATAATGCCTAAATTCTAAACGAAAGTAGAAGTTCAAGGCCTAATTAATTTAATTATTTCTTCCATTCCAGGGACCCGAGAATGCCAATATTAGCACGAATCGTACGGAAATGTAACTCGGTATTCAAACAACTATTCAGAGTTCCTAGAGCTCCTTGTACGGCCTGTTGGAAAACCCGCTGTCGGACCTGATTCATTGCCCTTTGTTTTTCAAAATAAAGGGTTTCGTTTTTAGACTTTTCCAATTGTTCCAAACTAATAGAAGTAGCATTAATCAAATTTGCTTTTTCTCGTTCTATCTCAGAGTATCCATTCATTCGATACTCATCCGCTTCTAGTTCGACTTTCTGTAATCGAATCCGAGCTTTTTCGAGTTGCTCAATGGTCCCTCTACGCAATTCTTCTGAATTTCGAATAGTACTCAAGATCCTCTGTTTTCGATTATCTAATAAATCTTTTAATGAAAGTAGATTATTTTGTAAGTTTACAACTTTTATGATCTCTTCCCGAACCAAACATGAATCTTTCGATTCATTTGGCTCTCACGCTCCTTTTTTTTTTTCTATAGCTATTTCCATATCTTTTTTTTAAGTAATGAGCCTATCCTCTATCTTCTTTTTTATGTTTATATTTCAATATACCGAAACCTATATAAGACTAGATAAATATTAAGAGGACTCTTCCGCCTAGATAAAAATATATCATGGTCAGCAAAGTTGTTTCTTTATTTTTATTTGCCCTCTAGTTAATAATTTCAATTTCATTAAGAAAAACTAACTAAATAAATGGAAAATGAAAATTAATAGAATTCTTTTTTATTTTTTTTTTCTTCAAATCCAAAAAATTTCTCTTTTTTATACATAGGTCGTCGATTCGGCATTGGTTAAAAAAGGGCAGGGTGCCCCCTTTTTTTTCTAGTAAATAGTTCAAACCATTTTATCGATATGAGTGTTCTATATCAGATAAATTTTACATTAGCTATTTCCCGTTTAAATTGGTACTAATACTAATATAGTTGTAGAAAGAGTACCTCTTTTTGCCTGGACTTCAAGCAGTTTAGCTTTAACCGTGTTAATGGTCTCACATTCTTGGTTTATAGAGAATCAAAGTTGATTTACCAATGAGTCGCGAAATGCTATGGTTCTTCCATATGATTTCTGAATTTATTCAGAAGTAATTCGTCGAGATCGTGCACCCTTTTCTTATTTATCCGAAAAATACTAAAAAATATTATAAAGTGCAGCCGGATAGATCCAATCTATTCTTGAAATAGACAACTCGCACACACTCCCTTTCCAAAAAAAATCAAAACACCAACCACTACAGTTAGATTTATTAGATTTGTTGCTAAAATATCGGTATTAAGCCCGAAACTGCCAGCGGATGGCCAGTGAGCTAAAAAAACGAAAGAATGGGTTACATTTTTCATATGCTCTCCTCTTATAGATAGGACGAACAAAGAACAAAGTTTTTCGATCACTTACTTCGCTCGCCCTTTTTTGATCGGTTTTTTTAATGCAAATAGATTCAATCTAGTAATTTCTTTTAGATTAAGTCTTACGTCTTGTTTGACCGGTGAAAGACTTCCTTTGTTGAAATGTTCTGTTCCCAAAATTCCTAAAATAAAAGGAAAAAACTTTCCACTTTCCTAAACTAAGGACGGGAAATAAGAAGGTGAGCATATCTTCTAAATTAATAATACTCAACTCAGCCCTTCCTAGAATGGGGTATTATCTGTCCCGATAAATAGATAATTCCAGGAGTAATAAATAGGAGTAAATTAAATAAAGTATTGATATAATTGGAATTGTGGAAGCAAATACCAATTTACTAAAAAAAGAAAAAAGTATCTAATCGAAATCGAAAGAATTTTTTTTTTAAGATTAAACAAAAGGGTTCGCAAATAAAAGCGCTAGTGCCACAACTAGTCCATAAATTGTTAAAGCTTCCATAAAAGCTAGACTAAGCAATAAAGTACCTCGTATTTTACCTTCTGCTTCTGGCTGTCTCGCAATACCTTCTACAGCTTGTCCTGCAGCAGTACCTTGACCAACTCCAGGTCCAATAGAAGCAAGCCCTACGGCCAATCCAGCAGCAATAACAGAAGCAGCAGCAATTAGTGGATTCATGGTGAGTAGTTCCTCGTGTCAAAAAAAAGAAATGGTTAAGGATACAATCAACCAATAAATTCTTACTTCTAAGCTCTATTGGGGAGAAGTAAAGTAACTAAAAAGTACAAATTGAAATCAAATTGAAATGATAATGTGAATTGTCCGAACTACATAGAAGGGAATTCCATATCCATATATCGGATTAGATAATGAATCTAACCTAGGAATATATAATATAATATCCTATATATATACATTTGTTTCTTCTATTTTGTTTGCATATTTTCTCATTTTCTATTGAATCGGATTCTAAAATCATTGCTTAAAGTGGAAACCTGCATAAAAGAGGACTCCACTTATAGACATTAAGGATATTATAGTATAGATCTAGCCTGACTCCACCCTCCTTAATGCATATATACTTTGAAAATTCCATAATATAGTCTATTCTATTCTCTCTCCTACAACTCTAGGCTATATATTCATACGCATTTCTAACTATTTTTTTGCAACCAAGCAGATTATCTGGAACCATGCATGAATTGAGCTAAGCTGCAAAAAAAAAAAATACTATTTCCAAAAAGAGTCAATTCAATGATGACCCTCCATGGATTCACCTATATAGGCTGCGGCTAATGTTGCAAAAATAAGAGCTTGAATACCGCTTGTAAATAATCCAAGAAACATGACCGGTATAGGGATTACTAAGGGGACTAAAGAAACAAGAACAACAACGACTAATTCATCCGCCAATATATTCCCGAAAAGTCGAAAGCTAAGCGATAATGGTTTTGTGAAATCTTCTAGGATGTTAATTGGTAAAAGGATTGGAGTTGGTTTAATATATTTCTCGAAATAGCTCAATCCTTTTTTGCTAAGACCAGCATAAAAATATGCCGCTGACGTGAGTAAAGCTAAAGCAACAGTAGTATTTATATCATTCGTGGGCGCTGCTAATTCCCCATGGGGTAACTCTATAATTTTCCAAGGTAAAAGAGCACCCGACCAATTCGAAACAAAAATAAAAAGGAACATAGTTCCAATAAAGGGAACCCAGGGACCATATTCTTCTCCAATCTGAGTTTTGCTCAAGTCTCGAATAAACTCAAGGACATATTCAAAAAAATTCTGACCGTCGGTCGGGATGGTTTGTGGATTCCGAACAGCTATGACAACTGAACCTAGCAAGATAGTAATTACGACCCAAGAAGTGATGAGTACTTGGGCATGAATTTGGAAACCTCCTATTTGCCAATAGAAGTGTTGGCCTACTTCTACACCCGATATATCGTATAACCCCTTGAGTGTTTTAATGGAACAAGGTATAATATTCATATTGTCCTCTGATAAAAATTGAACTTCAAAAAAGGAATTCTTTTGATTCAACCATCTCTTTCTCAACTCAGCAACTTGAAGTATTAATCTTATATTTAGGATACCAAGAAAGCACATCAGATCATAATATATATCAATACCCTCTAATATATATCAATATTCCCCTTCTTTTTTCTATGCAAAAAAAATTCTATGCAAAAAAAAAGATATAGTAAAGTAAGTGATTCCATAAATTTACGCAGTTGCCCAAGAATTCACTATATATTCTTAATCAACGATTTCTTATATAGAGAGAACGGCCCTCACAAATTGAAAATACTAATTTGTTAAGAATCAATCGAATTGAAGTCATAGTGTCATCGTTGGCTGGAATCGATATATTCGCGAGATCCGGGTCACAATTTGTATCGACTAAAGAAATAGTAGGAATCCCCAAAATGGCACATTCCCGAAGAGCTATATACTCTTTTTGCTGATCAAGGACGATCACAATGTCTGGCAATCTCGTCATATATTTGATCCCGCCGAGATACCTTTGCAAAGTAGATAATTTTCTCTTCAAGATTGCCACATCTCTTTTTGGGAGATGGTGGAATTTTCCCATTTTTTCTTCTGCTCTTAAGTCTCTAAATTGAGAAAGTCTAGTTTTCGTAATCGACCAATTCGTTAACATACCACTGAACCACTTTTTATTAACATAATGACAACGAGCCCTTATTGCAGCTGATGCTACTAAATCTGTTGCTCTTTTTTTGGTACCAACAATTAAGAAACTTTTTCCCTGACTTGCTGCATCAAAAACTAAATCACAAGCTTCTGATAAAAAACGAGCCGTTCTAGCGAGATTTATAATATGAGTACCTTTACGCTTTGCCGAAATGTAAGGGGCCATTTTAGGATTCCATTTCTTAATACCATGACCAAAATGAACTCCTGCTTCTATCATCTCTTTCAAATTAATGTTCCAATATCTTCTTGTCATTTTTTCCACACTTCCTTTTTTTTAATCCTACCATTCCATTACGGAATTTAGTTCTTTTTGAAGATTAAGAAAGATCCGAAATAGCTTGAAATAAATAATAATTGTTCCGAGAGAACCTTGTACTAAGATAAGAGTTGGCCATTGATACATGGTATAAACATAACCACCTTAATGAATTAACTGACTTGTTTTACTTATTAAAATAAAAATCTTAAAAATCTAAAATTTGACCTGTTAGTGTTCTAAGTTCAAAAGTCTAGTAAAGTAAAAAATATTTTTATGGGGGTTCTTATGTCTCATAAAAATTGTTTGTTACGTCAGAATCTGAAGAAACTAATTCTGTATGGAGAAACAAAAAATCTCTCATTTCCGACGCGAATAGATTTTTTTTTTTTATTTCGAAATAAAGGTTCTTGTCTTGTGGGGAACGATGCACAAATTTTTGGAATCCGGTACCAACAGGTATAATCCCCCCCAGAACTACGTTTTCTTTCAAGCCTTTCAACCAATCAATGCGACCTCGTAGGGCAGCTTTTGCTAAAACTCGAGCAGTTTCTTGAAAACTTGCTTCAGATATGAAACTTTGGGTATTCAGGGAAGCCCTTGTTATTCCCAATAAGATTGCCCGATAATAGATCGATTCATCCAAAGCTCGTCCTGCTCGTTCCGCTCGCAATAGTCCGATTAATTCCCCAGGCGAAAAAACATTAGACATTCCATCTTCGGAAACCCGCACTTTTGATGTTACTTGGCGTATAATAATCTCTATATGTCTATTATGGATCTGTACCCCTTGGGATCGATAAACCTTTTGGATTTTATTAACCAAAGAGATACGACTTTGGGCTATGGTTAGCTCAGCTCCAATCAAGAATCCCCAAGGGACCCCAAGAATTCTTGGTATACGCTCATTCCAATCCTCAATTCTCCTTTCGAGATTCGGGGATAATGAATCAATTGAACGCGCTTCAAAGATTTGTTCCACTTTTGGAAGACCTTGCGTTATGTCACTAGATCTCGATTTTTCATATATAAACGTAACTAACCTATCTCCCTTGTAAAGGATTTCTCCATAATGACCATTAACAGTTGCTCCTGTAGTGGCCAAATAAGGTTTAGCTGCTCTTATAACAAAGGAATTCATATTTACAATGAAAATTTGACCGGATTTTTTTATGTGCGATTTAAATAGACATACATTTTCACAAATAAATTGTCCAAGGTGAATTATTGCCAATGTCTCTTCCCAAGAATCATGATGGACAAAGTGACAATTCAAAAGGAATGGATCCAACATTATGTTACTATCGAAATTAGAAATCCTTTTATTTTCATCTATTAAAGAGTATTTAAGTTCTTGAAGTACTTGGAAGGTTTGTTTTAAATTGTCAACGAACAAATATTTTTTTAACAGGATTTTATTATGCGTTAGTAAATAGTAAGATGAAGAAAAATGCGATATACTAGCTACAATAGCGCCTAAGGGCCCAAAAATTTCTCGAATAGGAATTCTAGGATTCCATTCTTTTATCGCATTGGGATGTTTTGAATTCTTGAATAAACCAATTCGAGAACAGTTGGATGCCGACAAAATCATCAAAGAGTGGTATTCTTTATTTCGATTCAACAAAGTGCCAATAGCTTCTGGATGTTGGCTAAGTGATTCAATCTTCGCCTTGGAATAAAAAGAATTGATATTGGCGCGATCTAACCTATTATGGGGAATCGGTCCTGCACTTGTCCTACCATACCTTTTTCGTGTATACGAAATAGTGGACTTGACTAACTCAATTCTTAGGAAATCGCGAATAAGATCATTTGCTCTTACCTCAACAAGGGAAGCACCAGCCTTTTCTTTTTCTTCTTGTTCCCAATTCACTACTAAGCAAGTTCTAACAAATTGACTATTTGTGTGATAAATTCTTTGAGTTAACTTGCTATTTTCATGAGAAATAAAATTGACAAGTCGAATTTGGAGATTATTTTCTTCTTGCAAGAGATCCTGCGGGAAAAGTGTTGCTAAATTTCTTCCTTCGTCCATTTCATATGCCACTGTAGGGCGAACGGAAACAAAATACTTTTCCTTGCTCTTGAGAATTTTTTTCCGTTGAACATAGACCCAATTTTTCCTTTTTTTTGATTCCTTAGAATCTTTTTTTTGTCTTTCTGGCGGTATCAAACAGCCACCTAATATCTTATCCGCCTCTTCAGGAAAATGAATATCTCCGGAAAATATTTTGAGTTCCGTATGGCTTTTTTTTCTCTTCACTCGGACCAGTCCGCCTAGTCGACTTCTTGTATTTTTTGTGAGTTGTGTATTCACTCCAATAATACTATTGTCAAGTATCTTTAGGGATGAAGATCTCGGCAAGATATGAAGTTCTTGAAGAATGAAAAAAAACCGATCTACTTCTTTTTGGTATTTTAGACTAAATTCTTTTGTTCCTCGATGCTCAATCAAACCCTCTTTTTTTAAGATGGAATCTTCCTCTGGGCTCTCGTATTCGTCCTCTGAATCTTCTTCTGAGTCTTCCTCTAAAGTACCATATTTTTCCTCTGCGCTTTCCCCGGGGCTGCCATATTCGTCTTCTGAGTCTTCCTCTAGAGTTCCATATTCGTCCTCTTGGGTCCTATATTTGCTCTCTGGGCTCCCATATTCCTCTTCTGAGTCTTTCTCTAAAGTCCTATATTCGTTCTCTGGGTTCCCATATTCGTTTTCTGGGCTCCCATATTCGTCTTCTAGGGTTTCATATTCGTATTCGTCTTCTAGGATTCCATATTTAGATTCTTCTAGGGTTTCATATTCATATTCGTCCTCTCGGGTCCTGTATTCGTCTTCTAGGGTCTCATATTCCTCTTCTGAGTCTTCCGCTCGAGTCCTATATTCTTCTTCTAGGGTCCTATATCTAAATTTAACAATTCCTGAACCCTTTTTATCTTTTCTGTATCGGGGATCGTCAAAATAAGCAAAAATAGTATTTCTACGTAAAACACCCATAAGGGGGATTTCAATCGAAATCCCAAAACAGGATATTAGTTCTTTCTCTTGTTCTTGATGATATTGTAATGGAATGACGAACCTATTTCTTCGCTTTTTCGCCAACAAATCTGAATTATCTTGAAAAATAGAAGGATAGATAAAATTCCAATGGCCATTGGACATGATTCGATCCGACGTTGAATAATCAAGAATTTCCCTATCTTTTTTACCATAAGTATTCATTTGATCTTGATCCTTGTGGAGTGAAAAAGACGCTATACTGGATCTGCACATACTTACTGACAATATCCATAAATGGCTTGTTTTTGGTAATCGGCGAAGATTACCATATTGATATTCGGGCGCATGGTAAACATCAGTACTCCAGTGCATTTCGCCGTCTGATTCAGAATAAATATGCTTTTGTACCCTTTCTTTAAAATGTAAAGTGGACGTTCCGGCACGAATCTCCGCAATTACTTGTTCGGATTTTACATATTGATCATTTTGCACTAGAATCAAGCTTTTTGAGGGAATATTCACACTATATAGAATATCTTGACTCTGAATAGTTACATGCAAGTCTATATAACATAGAAAAGCAGGCTGCCCATGACGGGTACGTGTGGGGTGAACCAAATTCTCATTGAATTTTATTTTTCCATTCGAAGGGGATCGTACAAGGTCGGCAGTACCCCCTGTGAATACTCCGCCAGTATGAAAAGTTCTTAATGTTAGTTGAGTCCCTGGCTCCCCAATTGATTGACCTGCAATAATACCTACGGCTTCTCCCAATTCGACCAGATCACTATGAGTAGGACTCCGGCCATAGCATAATTGACAGATCCAAGAAGTGCTTCGGCAAGTAAAGGGGGTTCTAATATATATTGGTTGTGCTCGAAATGGTTGTGCTCGAAAGGCAGTTATGAATCGATTGACTAATCCAATTCCAATATCTTGATTTCGCGCGGCAATGCATCGTGAACCGATATATATATCGTCTGCTAATACACGACCAATTAGTGTTTGGACAAAAAGTTTTTCCGTCATCCCATTTTGAGGACTTACAGAAATACCTCGGATAGTACCACAATCTCTTCTACGCACAATAATATGTTGAACTACTTCAACAAGTCTACGTGTAAGATATCCAGCATCTGCTGTTCGCACAGCAGTATCTACAACCCCTTTGCGGGCTCCATAGCAGGAAATTATATATTCTGTCAAAGAAAGTCCCTCGCGTAAATTGCTTTGAATAGGTAAATCAATCATTTGTCCTTGAGGGTCCGACATTAATCCTCTCATACCTACTAATTGGTGTACTTGAGATGCATTTCCTCTGGCTCCTGAAAAAGACATTAGATAGACTGGATTAGAAGGATCCGTTATCCGAAAATTTGAATTCATTTCTTGTTTCAAATATTCACTTGTCGCATACCATATCTCAACAGATTGGCGTAATTTTTCTACCGCGTGTACAGCCCCATAATAATAGTGTTTCTCCAAAAGAAAACTCTGTTGTTCCGCGTCTTGGACTAACCATCCCTTAGAGGGTATTGTTAAAAGATCCTCGATTCCTAACGAAATCGATGTAGTAGTGGCTTGATGGAAGCCCAGAGTCTTTAGTTGATCCAGTATATGGGATGTATATCCCATTCCAAAATGATCTATTAATCTGCTAATAAGTCGTTTCATACCAGTTCCGTCTATCTCTTTATTATGAAAGACCAGATTGGCCCGTTCCGCCATACATAAGTACCCCCTTTTCGGCTGAGTAGGATTCGACAATTGCTGAGTAGGATTCGACAATGGGCCTGAGTCAGTGATTCGAAAATTTAATTAACTTAATTGCCTCAATCTCAATCTGGATTCGCGTGGCAAATAATGATGATACTAGGGAAATCGGAATGCCCCCCGAAAGGGGAGGGGCATCGCCGAATCTAACTTTCTTGTTTAGGTAGTGTATGAATAGGCCTGACTAAATCCTTGTATGGCTTCCTCTATTTCTCTATAAAAAGAAATATGACCAAGAGTGGTTCGAATGTATATCGAACGAATTTCTTTTTTTCTATTTCCCATTATTAGATAGTGGGCATAAATCTCATGATAAGTCCCCAAAGATTCATATTGAACTTCAATCGGAACTTCTCTTGACCCAATGACGCGTTGATCCAGGTTCCATCGTAGCCACAAGGGACTATCTAAACTGATTAGTTTTTGTCTATAAGCTCCCAGTGCATCATAAGAACTAGAAAAATGGGGTTCTTTATCTTTCCTATATTTAAAATTATTATTATTATTGTAATTTACTTTTAGATTTGGGTAGTTTCTGCAACTATTATATCTATTTGCACAAATACCTCGACGCTTTCCAATCGTTAATACATAAAGCCCGATAAGCATGTCTTGGGTTGGTACGCAAATAGGATCCCCAATAGCGGGAGATAAGAGATTCATATGAGAAAACATAAGTAAACGGGCTTCTGCCTGAGCTTCCAAGGATAAAGGTAGATGAACAGCCATTTGATCTCCATCAAAGTCCGCATTGAAACCCTTACACACTAATGGGTGTAAAGAAATAGTACGCCCCTCTACTAAAGTGGGTTGAAAGGCCTGTATGCCTAATCTATGCAGGGTAGGTGCTCTATTTAACAGTACAGGATGTCCCCGCATAACTTCTTGAAGTATTTCCCATACAATGGGTTCTTTTTCCCAAATTTTCCTTTTAGCAATCCTTACATTAGAAGTGGCGCGTTTCGTGATTAAATCGCGAATTACAAATAGCTGAAAAAGCTTTATTGCTATCTCTAGAGGTAATCCACATTGATGTAATGAAAGCGAAGGACCCACAACAATGACAGAACGCCCCGAGTAATCGACCCGTTTCCCAAGCAGAGTCTCGCGAAACCTTCCCTCTTTACCTTCAATTACATCTGAAAGTGATTTGTATACTTTATTGTGACCATCCCTCGTCGGTTGCCCGCGGGACCCACTATCAAGAAGTGTATCCACGGCTTCTTGTACCAATTTTTCCTGGCACATTACTAAATCTGCTGGCGCTAATTCACTTCTTTTTAATAGATAGGCAAGATTGTTGTTCCGACGGATAACTCTCTTATAAAGTTCATTAATGTCTGAAGTCACTACTTTATCTCCAGACCTATAAACAATAGGTCTCAATTCGGGAGGAAGAACCGGTAATAAGCACAAAACCATCCATTCTGGTTCTACATTTGTTTGAATAAAATGTTTCGCCAATTGCATGCGTCTAATCAAAAAAACTTTTCTTATTCGTCTTTTTCTATCTTCCCACTCATCTCCACTATACCCCTCGTCTTCTAATTCCTTCCATTCGACCAAAGAATTCTCTATAATAATTCGCAAATCCAAATCTGCTAATTGTTCTCTAATAGCACCTGCTCCTGTCGCAATTTCCCGATTTCGAAATGTTGCAAAGCCTGGGGTAGAAAAAAAGGGAGAAATGCTGTGGTTACAGGATGCAATTTCCTCTTCGAATAAACCTCGTAATCGTAAAAAAGTGGGTTTTTTAGTGCTGGGCCTAGCAAAAGAGAAATCGCCGTATACTAGGCCCTCCAACTTCTTAAGAGGTTTATCTAAAAGATTCGCGATATAACTAGGAAGACCTTTCAAATACCACACATGAGTCACGGGACATGCGAGTTTGATGTATCCCATTTGATATCTTCGTATCCGAGAATCCACAAATTCGACCCCGCATTTTTGGCAAAATCTTTCGTCTTCGTTTTCAGCTCCGCTCGCTCGAGAATTGCCACAAGCGCAAATCCCGCTTTTTATGGGTCCAAAGATTCTTTCGCAAAACAATCCATCTTTTTCTGGTTTATCGGTTTTATAATGAAAAGTAGAGGGCCTTGTGACTTCGCCAACGACTTCTCCATTAGGTAGGTTTTTGTTAGCCCAAGCCTTTATTTGTTGAGGGGAAACGAGTCCAATTTGAAGTTGTTGATGTTTATATTGGTCAATCATAAAATAGAAATAAGAAAAGAATTTATATTTATTCCGATCAAACTTCCTCCCTATTAACCTGGAAGTTCTTTTCAGATACAAGGAAATGATTCAGTTCTAGAGCCAAAGATCGTAGTTCTCGAACGAGCACTCGAAAAGATTCTGGAGGATCCTCATGATTAGGTATTCTTTTTCCCCAGATCGTAGCATTAAGTATTTCTTGGCGAGCTATAAGATGGTCAGATTTATAAGTAAGTATCTCTTGTAAAATATGAGCAACACCAAATCCTTCTAAAGCCCAAACTTCCATTTCTCCTACTCGTTGTCCCCCTTGCTTGGCTCTTCCTCTAACCGGTTGTTGTGTAACAAGTGAGTAGGGCCCAGTAGAACGCCCATGAATTTTCTCATCAACTTGATGAATTAATTTTAAGATATAGGACTTCCCTATTAGAACAGGTTGCTCAAAGGGGTCGCCTGTTCTTCCATCAAATATTCTGCTTTTTCCCGGGTACTCGGGTTCAAATACCCATGGATTTTTTGTTTCTTTACTGGCTTCATATAATTCTGAAAACACAAGTTTTCTTGAAGCCTCTTGCTCATATCTCTCATCAAAGGGTGCTATTCTATAATGTTTCTTTAGCAGATCCCCCGCTAATCCGAGCGAGCTTTCAAATATTTGTCCCACATTCATTCGGGAGGGTACTCCTAAGGGATTGAAGACCATATCAACGGGTGTTCCATCTTGCAAATAGGGCATATCTTGCCTAGGCAAAATTTTGGAAATGATCCCTTTATTCCCATGTCTTCCGGCTACTTTATCCCCAACTTTGATTTCACGTTTCTGTAAAATATATACACGAACCATTATGTCGAGCGGGTCCCTTTGGATCCATTTCACATCGATAACGCGCCCTCTTCCACCTATAGGTAATTTCAGAGAAGTTTCTTTTGAAGTGGAAACCTCAAGGCCAAATATGGCCCGTAATAATCCAGCTTCCGCGATATAAGATGATTCGCTCGCTATCTGAGGCGTTAATTTACCTACTAAAATATCACCAGTTTCTACCCAGGATCCCAACCTAACAACTCCATTTCTGTCCAAATTGCGGAGTAAATGTTCTTCTAGATGTGGTATTTCTTTAGTGATTTTTTCAGCGGAGCCCTGGCTTGTCGTATCCGTCTGAATTTCATATTTCCGGATGTGAAAAGAGGTATAAATATCTTCATATACCAAACGTTCGCTAATTAGTACTGCGTCTTCAAAATTGTAACCTTCCCATGGCATATAAGCTACTAATACGTTTTTTCCTAAAGCAAGTTCGCCCCCAATTGTAGCAGCTCCTTCTGCTAAAATTTGTCCTTTTTTAATGGATTTACCCCGTGGAACCCGGGGTTTTTGGTGCATACAAGTATTTTTGTTAGAGCGACGGTGGTTAACTAAAGGAATACTTATAGTCTTCCCACTACTTGATAAAAGTATCTTATGACTATCAGTAGAAATGATCTTTCCCTCGCGTTCGGCTATAATGGAAACCCTCGAATCTAGAGCTGTTTGGCGTTCCAATCCAGTTCCAACAATGCATTTCTCGGACCGAGAAAGCGGAACTGCTTGGCGCTGCATATTAGAACTCATTAAAGCCCGATTCGCATCATTGTGCTCAATAAAAGGAATGAGAGAACCCCCAATAGAAAAATATTGGAAAGGAAAAATACTTCTAACATGAATCTGTTCCCATGCAATAGTCAAGAATTCTTGACGGTATCTAGCCGGAACAACCTGTTCTTCCTGAATACCTTGATTCAAGGACAAAGAATTTCCTGCTGCTATCATATAATATTCATCTCTATTTGGTGATAGATAAACCACCTGTCTCTCTTTTTTTTCTTTTGCTTTCTCAGCAGATATTTCATAAAACGGACTCTCTATGGATCCCCACAAGTGATCAATTCTCGCATGAATTGTTAAGGATCCAGTAAGTCCAACATTGATTCCTTCAGACGTGTCAATTGGACAAATACGCCCATAGTGACTCGGATGAATATCTCGGCTCCGAAAACTTGCGGTTCTCCCCGTCAACCCTCCAGGACCTAAACAACTCACTTTTCGCCCATGAACAGTTTGTGTCAATGGATTCGTTTGATCAAAAACTTGAGATAACGGGTATGTGCCAAAAAAGGTCTCATAAGTAGTTATTAATAAAATTGAAGTTGAAGTTGGAGTTACCAAAGTTTGGGGAGTCGGTTTCGATTGACGTATGAATACTCTACGAATAGTTTTTTGAACTGCATGTTGTAAACGACCAAGAGCCAATCCGAATTGATCTTGTAACAGATCCGCAACCGAACGAATACGTTTATTTTTCAAGTGATTCATATCGTCATCGTCAAGTATACCCGTTCCAAATTTCATTCCAATCAAATGATCCGTAGCGGCCAATACATCTCGTGGTAACAAGAATGTATTGTTCTGAGGAATATCAAGATTAAGTCTCCGATTCATATTTCGTCGACCAATCCTTCCTAATTCACATTTTTGTTGAAAAAATTTCTTTTGTAATTCCTCGCATAAGGACTCCGAAAATACCAGGTCCCCACCTACACAAGCAAATTGTTGATAAAACTCCAAAATAGCTTTTTCTTTTGACTCAATCCTCTTCTTCTCTTTAGCATTCGGGAAAGACAAGAAAATTTCAGGGTAGGAAACATTATCCAGAATTTCTCTTAGATTCGAACCCATAGCTGATGATAGAACTAGAATAGATATCTTTTGTTTTCTACTCACGCGAGCCCATATCCTTTCTTTTTTATCAATTGCTAATTCCGATCTCCCCCCCCAATCTGATATTATAGTGCCAGTGTAGATAGAAATTCCCTTATGATCTAATTCCGAGCGGTAGTAAATACCAGGACTTAGCAATATTTGATTGATCACAATTCGGTATATTCCATTTATAATAAAGGTTCCTAAGGAATTCATTATAGGAATGTTTCCGATAGAAATGGTTTGCTTTTGCACATCGAAACCAAAAATTAATCTCGCAGATACATATAATTCGGAAGAATAGGTGAGTGATTCATACACAGCATCTCTTTCTTTTATCGAGGGTTCTAGCAGTTGATATCCTTTCGCAAATAATTGAAATGCAATTTCGTGATCTGGATCTTTAATTGTTGGAAACTTGTCAAGTTCTTCTGCCAAGGCTTGATTAATGAACCTACAAAATCCCTCGAATTGGATCTGACTAAATCCGGGTATTGTGGACATTCCCTCGTTTCCATTCCGGAGCATCTTAATCTTAAGTTTCCTGTTTATCAAAGAAAAATTCCATTATCAGCTCACTCTCTTCATCAATCCCTATGGATCGATCTAGCAATCATGGAATCTATATTCTGTTTACTGAATCACATGAAATTCTAGGGAACTCCACATACGTATTTCATATATGTATTTCATACATATGAATAGAGACCATTTGGACGAAAGTTCGAGTTTGCCAGGGGTACAAATGAAATGAAAATGAATTGATAAAACATTCCTACAAAAAAAATTCTGCCACTTATACTTTATGTTATGATATTCTAATCAGATTGGATGGCAAAGATTTCTCATTTTATCTCCTTTCTATGAATGTAATAAAGCCGTAATATAATATACTAGAAAGTTTGACTTTACTTCGATTTAGAATAGCGTGCTTACTTTAATTTCTCAAAATAATTTGAGGGTTCTTTTTTATTTCGGATCGGAGTAGTATAATTGCTAGAAAATTCAGTATTTCATTGTGGAATTCTAAAATAAAGTAAGTCCCTTTTTTAAGTACATGCCAATCTAGTTATCCACCTCTCCCCATATCCATGCTTTTCTTTTATCGTAATTTCACTTGGGTACGCCAAGATAGTCAGGTTATACTCTATATCAGAGCAAATTTCCTTTTTTTATTCAAGATATTTAATTTAATACTTTGAAAAATTAAAGCATGATTCCCCATAGAGATATGTACATAAAGGGGATCTTTGGATAATAATGCTGTTCGGACCTAAAGTTTACCTATACACGGATTAAGCATAAAGCCATAATATTTTATTATGCCATTGAAGGGGGGGGAGATAATACCGATTTAAGAGTAGTTCACTACTGCAATAAAAAAAAGAGAATTCTAGTTAACGGTTCCAATTTATTCTGAATTTTGCAGCCTGTGAATAGAAATCCACTTTTTCTTCTTTTTCATCTCAATAGAAAGAAATGGGAAGTTTTATTGTGTTAACAATGTATGTTTTAAGATAGAATCTATCGAGGAGAATAATAGAAACTGGATCAAAAAAAGCAGGAATAGATTTTTTGAAAAAGATTGGAAAAAAGTAAGTAGAATTATATTCAAAATAAAAGGGGCTTTTCGTAAGAAAACGTGGATGAATACTTGCTGTTTTCTAGATTTTTGATCGGATTTTTTGGCGGCATGGCCAAGCGGTAAGGCAGGGGACTGCAAATCCTTTATCCCCAGTTCAAATCTGGGTGCCGCCTGATCAATAAAATACTTAGGTTTTTTTTATAGTGCTGATCGAATTCGATAAATTTTTACTTCGCATAAGTTCGGGCAAGAGAGTAACTGGGCCTGCCGATACTGGGTTTAGAGAAACCATACCATAGTTCTATCCTCAAACTAGGGTTAGGGTTTGTTTTGACGGTAGTGGCCAAAATGGTTATCAATAGGGGTGAGGTAGTGTTTCCTTATTCTTTTATTATATGAATTTGAATTGGTTCTTAATTGAGATTCGATTTGATAATTTTAAAATACGAGGATAAGATGTCAGAAATCTTGGTATCCAAAGAAAGGTCCCTAAGGGGCATTCTTTTTTTTTTTCAATCTAAGATTCAAGAAGGGACTCCACGAAAGAATATCAAGACTTACTAATTATTATACATTTTTTTATCGTACATCTTATGTTACCTACATACACTAAAGTAAGGACTACTTAATTCTAACGAGAATCAGATTAAATAGGTCGATCAAAAATCAATTTAGGAGTTGTATTATGGATAAAATCTCTTCATTCTTTCATAGAATGATACAAAGCAAGGCTGCAGGGTTTAGGTCAAAAATAAACATTAGGTAAGGTAGGTATCCAATAAATATTTATCTATCGATAATTTTATGGTATATTCGGGCGTCCTTTGCTTAAAAAAAAAAAAAAGAGTAACAAAAGGAATAAAAAATCTTCCTATTCCCGCTTCTTCTATTCAGGACATCATTCCCGTACTCTTTCTTTTTTAAGGAAAAAAGGGCTATAGTATCTCGTATTTTTAATGCTCTCTAATTCTACCAGAATTCCTATAAGAATTTGTTAGGAGTAAATTCCTTGAACTGATTGATCCATGGCCTTAGGGCGGAATCCCTTTTTGACTCTGTACCCTTGATTCCACTATGATTATTGATCAATAGTAGAATAATCCCTTCATAGAAATAGGAGACATAATTTAGATGGATATAGTAAGTCTCGCTTGGGCTGCTTTAATGGTAGTCTTTACATTTTCTCTTTCACTAGTAGTATGGGGAAGGAGTGGACTCTAGGGATACTACTAATTGATTAAGTAATCAAATTGTTGTATCAATTCTTTTCTTTAATGGATCATTTTGCATTAATCATTTTGTCAAACGTTATTCTTTAATCTTTTTCTTTAGTTTTGTTTCACTCCTGTAAGAAACTCTTGTATTGTAAGTTGTAATGTAAGAAAGAGCCATTATACCAATTCAGAATTTCTACTAGAAATGACGAATGGTTAAAAAAAGTTCTATACATAAGAAAATTAGACTTTCTTCCACGGAACTATTCACGGCATATCACACATTTTCCATTTCCTTTTACTTTTTACTATAGTCTATTCTTCATATTATTTTTCTTTCCTTCCATGGATTCTTTGGTCAAGAATTGTCTTAGATTTTTTTATTTTGACCTGATTGAAATTAAGTGGATGCAATGAAAAAAGAAATTGAATTAGACTACTTAACTATTTCAATCTACTAATCTATTCTATGTAGATTCAAAGATAATATAATAGAAAGAATCTAAAGTGTCGTAGAAAAAACTATATGTAGTTCTTTCTACCACACTTTAAGATTCCAACCAGATCCTTTCATTTAAGACTTGGATTTTTTTTATTTAATCCCTTTTTAATTTCTTCAATGATTAATTGGAATTCCAATTAATTATTTTGGCTGACTGTTTTTACATAAATAATAAGTAAAAAAGAAGTAGGAACTAGAATGAACAGTGCAGTAGCAATAAATGCGAGAATATTGACTTCCATAACCTCTTTATTTTTTATTTTCACAATAACTCGGGATGTAATCCCATGGAGAGGAAAAAGGGGTATCTTGTAAATTCAAGGGTAGGGCTTGCATTCTGATAATACTGAATCAATTCAATATTATGAATATCGGATCTATCAAATCAATTCATGGATGAGAGTTATATTTCACGGATGAGAGTTATATAGTATAACATAGGAAGATCCTCTATCCACACTAAGACCAAAATGGGTTTTTTGATTGGATTAGGAATTCCCTCTTTTTTAATCCTTTTCTACTTTTTCTTTTCTATATCTCTAACCCACGAGCTTTCTTAATCTTATACTTTCTTAATCTTATACAATTTCCCTTCCTTTTTCTTATAGTTATACATACAATTATGTATGTATTATATGACCAACTTTCACTTTCTATGGGTCACATAGACATCCAAATAAGCAGTAGAAGTGAGATGGGGAAAAGAGGTCTGAAATAAAAAGGGAATACGATTTATGTATGGATTCCGGTAAAATACCGGTACTCTATTCCATAAGAGTGGAATAGGAAATTAAGATGAGGATGGTATCATCATAAAGAAAGATAGAGTAATATAATATCCTAAATTCTACTAATCCACATATCGTATGTGTGTCTTTCTTTATCGATTGGGAGTAGTGAAAAAAAAATTCCTATATGCCCTCCCTCCCTCTTTAATGAGAGATGCAAAATAAAAAAGTGAAGTAAGGGTGCCCTGTGGGTATTTGATCTTGCTCCCTGCCCCTTTTTTTCATGGAAAAAGGAAATATCAATTTCTCCATTCATTGAACCCTAGTTCGGGACTGACGGGGCTCGAACCCGCAGCTTCCGCCTTGACAGGGCGGTGCTCTGACCAATTGAACTACAATCCCCGCGGGGTGTATGGCATACCCATTCTTAAATAGAACCATAAGAAGATTCGATTCGTCTTTCGTACTCTAAGAAATAGACGAATCATATACTACATACCCACATATTATATTATACGTGGGTATAGTGAGAGTGACATAACTAGTATGTCGTGATTTTTTATCACTAAAAATGGATAATAATCCAGCCTTCAATAAGAAAAACTCTTTTGTTTGTAAGAAAGGAATGAGAGAGATATGGATTAGAAAAAAAAATTTCCCTTTTTTCTTTATCTTTTATTTCTATAGATCAGACATTTTATTTTATGGAAGAAAAACAAAAGGATTTAGTTCATACTCACGAAGCCCTAGATTTTTGGTTTGGGCCGAGCTGGATTTGAACCAGCGTAGACATTGTCAACGAATTTACAGTCCGTCCCCATTAACCACTCGGGCATCGACCCAGGAAGAATTTATTCTAGGGTTTTTGCTAATCTATGATTAACCTCCTTTCATAATACTCCCTACCCCCAGGGGAAGTCGAATCCCCGCTGCCTCCTTGAAAGAGAGATGTCCTGAACCACTAGACGATAGGGGCATCACTAGACGATAGGGCCATATACAACCGCTCGTGATTATACTATAATCATAGTATGAGCAGTTTTTTGGAATTGTCAATATACTCGAAAAGTATAAATAGATCCAAAGCAAAGAGTTTTTCCAACTTTTCTGTTATGTTTTCATCTAGGATTTTTTTTAGTTGATCGTTATAGATTAATTCTCCGTGCTTCATTTAGTGTTCATACCAAAAATGCATCCATCCCGCACTAAGTCATAAAATTCTCTAAAAATATAGAGAAAGTTTCAAAAACAAAGAAAAAAAGTGAATCAATTTAGTAGAAAAGTACTCTATCAGATTCGAACCAACGACTTACGTCTTAGCACGAGATTACTCTACCACTAATTTAAAAAGCCCTTTATCGGATTTGAACCGATGACTTATGCCTTACCATGGCATTACTCTACCACTGAGTTAAAAGGGCTTTTTATTTAATTCAAAAATTAGCCACTTGGATTTCCCATTATGGGTCTACTGCATAATGTACATATTATATATATAATATATAGAGATAGAGAGAGAGACATTATGTAGAGATTGTATATGTATATATCGATATCTTGAGAGCTCAAAATAAAATTAATAAAAAAAAACATACCCTACATAACATATCCAACTCTTCTTGGTTCAGGGTTTTCCGTTTCCGAAGACTAGTAAAATAGGCGGATTCTGGAACCCCAAGGATTCAACGGTATATGGATATGGAAAATATAAGATTTCCGATCCTAGCGGGAAAAGGCGGGGAACAGATACCCAATAGGATATAGGATCCTTGGGAGGAACTTTTGGTAATGGCCTTGATCCTCTATGCTATTTTTTATGTGTTCTTAGTTCTATTGAACTTTTTGCATTCTTTTAAACAAGAATCTAATAAACTAGAATTGAGTCAGTGGAAAAAAGGAGAGAGAGGAAAGTGTTAAATGGAGAGAGTCGACTAATCAGAGACTTTTAGGATCTTCTTTACATCAGGTAAATCTGTCGGCCCTGTCCGTTTTTTTCTTTAAGTTACGACTCTTTGCTGCTTACTTCTATCAAGCCATAGGGAAAGTCTATGATGAATTTGGAAAACTCATCTCACTCTTACTCTATGGCTCGGACTTAATGGGGGAAGAAAACATCTTCCATAATTTCTTTTTTGTTCAATTCTGGACAAAAAAGAAAAGGAAAAAAGGAATTTATAGGGACAGTGTTACCCCCTATATCCCCTAGTTTATATTGTAGGAATAATAAAACAATTTAGCAGTCTGACACACTTACGTCCTTGCAAAGTAAATAATTATTATTGTAGTCGTAACCGTAGAATAGGATCCTAATCAAAATAAATACATTTGGTTCAGGCGCTATTAGCATGGTAAGAAAAGATTTTTTTTACAGACCAGAGGGGCTATCTAAATCCTAAAGTAAAGGCGAGCGATCGAAGTAGAAGTACCAACGGCTCAGTGTCATGAACCTTCTCCATCTGATTCAATAAGGGGGAATTAGCCTTCTTGTCAAATGGCTATCCTTGACAAAGGGTACCATTTATACCATAATCTACAATGTAGCGGGTATAGTTTAGTGGTAAAAGTGTGATTCGTTCTATTAATAACTGAATTTGAAATGATATACTTAAGGCATCCTTAAGTTTTTTATTTTTATATTCCGATGAAAACTTTAGTTCTTATAAAGGATTAAATCCTTTTCCTCTCAATAGCATATTGAGGAAGAATATACATTCTGGCGATTTGTATCCAAAGACTAATTTAAATTGCATCCAAAATAAAAATAGGATTATGAGTACAGAGTCGCGAAGCATAATTTTGCATTGGATTAAGTATTCCAATTTTGAAAATATGAGTAAAGGATCTATGGATGAAGATACAAAAAAGTTGATTTCCAATCGTAACTAAATCTTCTTAAAATAAGGAATAAGGAAGCCAAATAGCTAAAAAACGATAGTTTTGGTTTACTAGAACCATCCGCATATTGTTTCAGCTCGGTGGAAACCCAATTCTTTTCCTCAGGATCTCTTGAATGAAATTAGGGAACGAAGTAAGTAGATTAGATGAATTTAGATAGAATTTCTATCTCCTACTCTATAAGGATCATCTAGAAAGCGGAGAGCTTTGGTTCCATTCAAATAGAAAAGCTGACATAGATGTTAAGTGGTGAGAATATCCATAAAGGAGCCGAATGAAATCAAAATTTCATGTTCGGTTTTGAATTAGAGACGTTAAAAATAATCAACCAACGTCGACTATAACCCCTAGCCTTCCAAGCTAACGATGCGGGTTCGATTCCCGCTACCCGCTCCATTCTGTATAAAAGGAGTATTCTATTTGTCTAGACATGTTAGAGGCTTGTATTCAAGCCTTTTTTGTCCACCAGTTTCTGGTACTCCAGAGCGGAGTAGAGCAGTTTGGTAGCTCACGAGGCTCATAACCTTGAGGTCACGGGTTCGATTCCCGTCTCCGCACTTAGCAGTCTGTATAAAAGGACTATTCTATTTCTCTAGATATGTATGGTAGAGGGGCGTATCCAACCCTTTTTTATTCATTAGTTCCCGGCCCTAGAGGGCAAAATTGAGCAGTTTGCGAAGTCACTTGCCTTCAAAAAAAGAAGGCGCAAGGCCTCTCCCTACCCTGCAGAAAATAAAAATGAAACGAAAGGGACAGTCTACCTCTCCCTTCCCTTTAAAAAAAGTTTGCCCGTTGTTTGTCTCAGTTAATACCCAATTTTTGGAGCTCTGTTGGCGAGTTCTATTTCTGCCTCTGGAGCGCCCTCTTTTTTTGAGTGGGATGCAAAGGAAGGGTAAGATAGTAAGGGATACGGCACTAGACTAACACCTAATTAATACTTAATTTAATATAAGTAGTTAAACAGTTAACTAGACTAAACTTTTTATCATAGTACTTTGATAAATTAAGCGGGCGAGCGGCGGGAATCGAACCCGTATCTTCTCCTTGGCAAGGAGATATTTTACCATTGAACTACGCTCGCTACGGTATATATTTTATAGCGTATATCCGCCTGGGTCGACCTTCTATGTCTGGGTCGACCGTTTCATTTCATTTTCTATTATATTAGAGTTTTCCTTTTTTTATTATCTGTCAATGAATATTCTAATGGGAATGGAATTTCATAATACTGAAAGAGAAGAGCTAGCAATTCGGAACGCAAATTGCGTTTTAATACGTCTCACTATTCTAATTTTTTAGAAGAAATGGCCTTTATTATTTCTTTTTTATGGGGTTAATAAATATTAACCAAATTTCATTTAAGAAATGAGAGAATTCAGAATAGCTACGAGAAAGACTAGTCCAATCCATAATGATGTACCGGAAAATACAACATTTTTATTATTTGACCAACCATCAGGAGAAGCAAATACAAGGGGTACACTAATTACTAAGACTGAGGAAGTCGCAATTAATGCAAAAACAGCTAATTGGAAAGCAATAGTCATATTTCTAATCCTCCAAGCTACCATCAAATAAAGTTGACTACATATTTGATCCCTCACTTAAACCAAAATTGTAAAAAAATACAAGAAGTAGGAGGGGTTTAATCATGAATCCATTGATTCTTCTCTTTAATTCAAATTTATTACTTAAACCGCTTTTTTATTTGGATATGGGGGTGAGAAGAGATTATTTACTCTTTATTTCACAAGCGGGTATAGCGGATCCTGTATCCGTGTATACAGTATACAGAGATATATCGAAAAGGAACTTGTATCTGATATCTTTCTAGAGGCTAATAAATCTTTTTATTTTTTATATGGCTATGTTCTATTTGTAGGAGTAAAATAAGGATTAGGCTGTGGAGAGATGGCTGAGTGGTTGATAGCTCCGGTCTTGAAAACCGGTATAGTTCTAGGAACTATCGAGGGTTCGAATCCCTCTCTCTCCTTTTGCTTATTGAATACGTTTGTTTCTTTCATTTTTATTTATTTTTTTTTTCTGTCCCTTATCTTTCTTTCATAAAAAGGAATGAATGGCTCGGCTAGATGGAATAACCGAGCCAGAACAGAAAAAAAGTAGAACAGGTATAAATAAGAAAATCTTAGTTAAGAGGGTTCATGTAAAGAACAGGTTCCAAATCACGATCGATTCCCTTTTCAAAACCTGCTGCAGCAGCTCGGGCTCTTCCTGCATGCCATAAATGGCCCACAAAAAAGAAGAATCCTAGAACAAAATGAGAAGTTGATAACCAACTTCTAGGAGAGACATAATTAACTGCATTGATCTCGGTAGCTACGCCACCCACGGAATTTAAAGAGCCTAAAGGAGCGTGGGTCATATATTCTGCTGAGCGTCGTTCTTGCCAAGGTTGTATGTCTTTTTTCAACCTACTCAAGTCCAAACCGTTGGGGCCCCTTAGAGGTTCTAACCATGGAGCACGAAGGTCCCAAAAACGCATAGTTTCCCCTCCAAAGATAACCTCCCCAGTTGGGGAACGCATTAGATATTTACCTAAACCTGTGGGTCCTTGAGCGGATCCCACATTAGCTCCAAGACGCTGGTCTCTAACTAGAAAAGTAAATGCTTGAGCTTGAGAAGCTTCTGGCCCGGTGGGTCCATAAAACTCACTCGGATAAGCTGTATTATTGAACCATACAAAACAACAAGCGATAAAACCAAAGACAGATAAAGCAGCTAAACTATAAGACAAGTAAGCTTCTCCAGACCATACAAATGCACGGCGAGCCCATGCGAAGGGTTTGGTTAAAATATGCCAAATTCCGCCAAATACACAAATAAAACCCAACCATACATGCCCACCAATTATATCTTCTAAATCATCTACACTAACAATCCACCCTTCTCCACCAAAAGGAGATTTTAGTAAATAACCAAATATAACACTGGGACTAAGGGTCAAATTGGTAATTTTTCTTACATCTCCCCCCCCAGGGGCCCAGGTATCATATACACCGCCAAAATAAAGAGCCTTGAGTACTAGAAGAAAAGCACCTAGACCTAACAAAATTAAGTGAATACCCAAAATTGTAGTCATTTTATTTCTATCTTTCCAGACATAACCAAAGAATGGAAAAGATTCCTCAAGAGTCTCGGGTCCCAGAAGCGCGTGATAAATGCCACCGAAGCCTAAGACTGCGGAGGAAATTAGGTGAAGTACGCCAGATACAAAGTACGGAAAAGTATCTAGAACTTCCCCCCCTGGCCCTACTCCCCAACCTAGAGTAGCTAAGTGTGGAAGTAAAATCAACCCTTGTTCATACATGGGCTTTTCTGGTACGAAATGGGCCACTTCAAATAGGTTCATTGCTCCGGCCCAGAATACGATTAATCCGGCATGAGCTACATGAGCTCCAAGCAGTTTACCGGACAAATTGATAAGTCTGGCATTCCCAGCCCACCAAGCAAAGCCGGTGGTTTCTTGGTCACGACCAGCTAAAACGAAAGTTCCATTAAAGAGCGTTTCCACGTGGTAGAACCTCCTCAGGGAATATAAGATTTTCATGAGGCTGATCCTGAGCTGCCATCCACGCACGAATACCCTCGTTTAAAAGAATATTTTTGGTGTAGAAAGTCTCAAATTCAGGATCTTCCGCTGCACGGATTTCCTGGGAAACAAAGTCATAGGCACGTAAGTTCAGAGCCAAGCCAACTACGCCAATAGCACTCATCCATAAACCGGTGACGGGTACAAATAGCATAAAGAAATGTAACCAACGTTTATTGGAAAAAGCAACACCAAAGATTTGGGACCAAAAGCGGTTAGCAGTGACCATTGAATAAGTTTCTTCAGCTTGAGTTGGGTTAAAAGCACGGAAGGTATTTGCACCATCACCGTCCTCAAATAGAGTGTTTTCTACGGTCGCTCCATGAATAGCGCATAGCAGAGCCGCACCTAATACTCCGGCAACTCCCATCATATGAAATGGGTTCAACGTCCAATTATGAAATCCTTGGAAGAAAAGGATGAATCGAAATATCGCTGCTACGCCAAAACTCGGCGCAAAGAACCAACCAGATTGCCCCAGTGGATAAATAAGGAATACAGAAACAAAAACAGCAATTGGACCAGAGAATGAGATTGCATTATAAGGCCGCAATTGAACAGACCGAGCAAGTTCAAATTGGCGTAACATGAAACCTATTAGTGCAAAAGCCCCGTGGAGAGCTACAAAAGTCCATAGACCGCCTAATTGACACCAACGAGTAAAATCTCCTTGTGCTTCGGGCCCCCATAGTAGCAACAAAGAGTGTGCTAAACTATTGGCAGGGGTAGAAACTGCTGCGGTTAAGAAATTACAACCTTCCAAATAGGAACTAGCCAATCCATGGGTATACCAAGAAGTTACAAAAGTTGTCCCTGTAAACCAACCCCCTAAAGCGAAATAAGCACAAGGAAAGAGCAATAGGCCAGACCATCCTACAAAAACGAAACGGTCCCTTCGTAACCAGTCATCCATAGTATCAAATAGATCATTTTCTTCTTTAGGAATTCTACCAAGGGCTATAGTCATAGTGATCCTCCTATTCAATTACTTCAACCATTTCCGAGCACCTCATATCACTTTCCAAGGCATATGATAGTTTTATTATCTGTGGACGATTTCTTTCTCGTTCAATGCCCTTTTTCAATGGTCTCGAAGAGAGAAATTTCCCATTTTTATCTATGGAGTCACAGTCACAACCGAGGTCGTGGTAAATCCATGAATTTGATTCGATTTGTTTTTCTTATACTATTTATTTGTTTTTCTTATACTATAGAAATAGAAATAAATTGTTTTTCTTATACTATAGAAAGAAATAAACCTTTGAATTCAGCATTATTCCAAGACTCCTATTTCAAAGTCTATCTTTTAAGGGAAAAATGCAAATAAAAGTAACCCTTCTTTTCCCATTCCCTCTCTATTGCATGGGTGGAAGAACTAAAATAATAGAGGATTCTGAAAAAAAAAAATGGACCTTCGAAATCCAATTTTATGTGTAGCGCAAAGGAGTTGCGATTTCTTCTTATTCCTATAGAACATCTAGTAACAAGAATATGAAATCGTAAATAGCGAAAAATTCTTGTCTTGCGCGGTCTAAGTCTAAGGAAATAAAAAAAATTCGCTTATACAATTTCATCTACATCGAATTTATATATCAGAATAGCGGATAGAGGCATCATTAAAGGAGTCAGGTCTACTTACTTTATGCTTCTTTCCAATTTTATGGTGGATTTGATAAGAACCCTTTTTGCTTTCTTGATAAATAATCGACAAAAAAAGCGTTTTTTTTATATAACCTGCTTGTTTTATTATAATTATAACAAGTCCTATATGGAAATGCCCGCTAAAGAGAAAATCTATTTGATTGTCTCTCGGCCAATATCGATTTTTAGAAAGAAAAAACAAGAATTTTCTTCTTTTTTTATTAACATTAAGAAAAAAGAATATAATTAAAATGGAATTGGCAATATAATTTTTATAGACTTTTGAAAGAAAAAAAAGGGGTTTTTTGCAACCGTTATTTCTTATTTCTTGCCTATATCATATCACGGAAACCTTTCGCTTTGGAACGTGGAGAGATGGCTGAGTGGACTAAAGCGGCGGATTGCTAATCCGTTGTACAATTTTTTTGTACCGAGGGTTCGAATCCCTCTCTTTCCGCTCCCTTGGATCATTTGGGACTTTCGAATTGGAAAGAATTCTGACCCCCGGATTTTCTCATAGATAAATGTACGAAACAAATCCAATAAGAAAAAAAAAAACTGAATTTTTACTCCTCGCGTCCAGGATTCCGTCCTGGGTCATTAGATAAGAATCCAAAGATAAAGAGTGAAACAAAGAATATCACTACTGTATAAACAAAAAGTTTGAGAGTAAGCATTACATAATCTCCAAGATTTTTTTTTAAGGAATAGATTACCAGTTTTTCCTTACCACACGGATCCACTAGGATGGTTTTTTTTTATACCTAAAAATGCAAAAAAGAATTCTTGAAAAAAATTGCAAGAATTCTTTTATAATAAGCACTCTTATCAATAGCAAAAATAGGGTTAGGTGGTTAGGTATTGTGTAGGTACCTTTAGGTACCTGCTCAACCTAGGTGCAGGGGAGTAGAAAGGCTGATCCAAATTTATTGCTGTAGCTACCCATTCAATGTAGAAGAATTTAAATTTTAGAATCGAAGGTTCATAATATAAAAATATAAAACTTCTCGGCTTTTACCCATTTTAAAATTTTTTTGGAATGAACACATCATTCAATTTGGCATACAGAGTACTAAAGATTTCATCGAAAACTTACAGCAGCTTGCCAAACAAAGGCTAATAGAAAAAAGAATAGAGGTATAACAGGCATAATATCCACGATTGGATTGAAAATAGCATAAGCTTCGGGTAATTTGGCAAAGAAAAAACTAGTAGGATAAAGAACAGAATTAAAACAGATACAGGTTAAACTAAGTATATTAGGCATAACAAGCATTTCATTCTTGTAGAGTAAATAATTGGATTTTTCTTGAGTTATTTTTTTAAGGGAAAGAAGGAAAAGGCAGATTCAAAATCTTTTTTCTTCGGACTTTCCCAAACACAAAATACCTCCTTGTATTCGCACTCTCAAATGAGAGTGGAATAAATTCGACTTTCATATAATATCTTAATAGAATTCCATGTAATGATCAATGCATTTTTTTGATTCTATATTATCCGCATGTGTAGAATACTAGCAAGAGAATATCCCTCCTTTTTTATGTAATTGAAATGGTATTGACGAATAACAAATAAACATACTAGTGTTTATTAGTGTCGCATAAAACCCGAAATGGGGCGTGGCCAAGTGGTAAGGCAGCGGGTTTTGGTCCCGTTACTCGGAGGTTCGAATCCTTCCGTCCCAGATTGTTTCTGATGAAACAAACGGTGAAATCATATAGTATTCCGTACGAGACAAAAGTTTATTAAAGAGAATAATGATATCTTATTCTTTCTCAGAAAACATAATAAAGTCTTAAGTCCAGTCAAATTGACTATCTTTATTTTCATGAAAAAATGGGATCTATCAAGCACATTCAGGATATGCCTCTACTATAAAATCACTTAGTCATATTTTTTTCTTCCTTTTGGTATTCGAGTTGAAGAAGTACGAGAATTCTATAACTACCAAAAACTTTCAATCTTTTCATTGGAATAGTTTATTTAGTTATTATAGTTAATTGTTTTTGGTACTGAAAAAATATATTACTACTAGAATTCTAATTCTAGTAATTAAATTAATTAAACTTTTTTGGAGGTTGATAGTTTATTTATTGAGGAAGAGTCAATCCTTCTTTTCTCACTTCAAGATTGATCATCTCGAGCCATCCGTTGAGGGTGGAAATTTAAGAATAAATAAGTTTTAAGCAAACTTGTTTAGTCGTCTTTTTCAAACTATGTTTCATTCATATGATAGAATTTTAATATGGGTTTAAATAAATTGGATCTTGGCGGAGGCTTCCCGGATAAATACTTACTTTCTTTTATCCATATTGCTCCATAGATAGCAAGTTTTAATTAGTATAAAAAAACTAAACCAATGACTATTCATGATTCCATCCATATTGGATCAATTCTCTATACCACTTTGCAATGAAAAGAGGAATGTTTGTTATGGTAAAACTTCGTTTAAAACGATGTGGTAGAAAGCAACGTGCGACTTGAAGGACATGATCGATTGTGGATTTTGCTATCCATCATTTTCCATAGTAATGAAAATGCTCTTGGCTCGACATAGCCTGTTCTATTCGTTCCGAACCAAATTTGCGCTGGGTTTAAGTAACATAGTACACGATGGAGCTCGAGAGGACAGAATTTTTTTTATCAAGGGAAAGAATCTAGGGTTAGTGAAAACTAATAAATTAGGCCAACTTTGTCAGTCTATCCTTAATATAGAAATAAATCGAAAGGTTAAAATAAGAAGAAAGTCCAATAAAAGTATATCAGAATCAATCCCTCTTATTAGATTTCTATAGAAGAGATAAATGCTTTATCGAAGGAAATAAGAAAAAAGGGTATGTTGCTACTCTTTTGAAAGAAAAAAATAGGAATTCCCGAAGTAATGTCTAAACCCAAGGATTTCACAAATCAAAGATAAAGGATTCCAGAACAAGTAAACACAATTTTCAATTGTCTCAACAACAGAGTTGGATTAGAATAAGGAATAAAAGTCAATTCGTTCGAAATGAGACAAAGAAAAGAGTTTAAAGACGACTCAAAAATTTTGGAAGGATTTTGCCTTCGAAGTTTGTCAGGCAAATTAGCCCACTTGAGTCATGAGTATAAATGAAATTTGTTTTTTCTGTAAGGAAATTAATGCACGTCATAGTCTAATTTCTATTATTATCGACAGAAATTCGAATCATTTTCTCGAGCCGTATGAGGAGAAAACCTCATATACGTTTCTAGGGGGGGGCGTTGTTTATCTACATCTATCCCAATAAGCTGTCTATCGAATCGTTGCAATTGATGTTCGAT
>NW_028259878.1:22500-30319 GCF_056163025.1 Triticum urartu | reverse complement strand
ACTAATTACTAGTCCAAAATTTCTGTTAATGCCAAAAACACTAATTACTTTTGTAATGGCAATTGGAATGATATTAACTCCTATTTATTTATTATCTATGTTACGCCAGATGTTCTATGGATACAAGCTATTTAATGTTCCAAACGCAAATTTTGTGGATTCTGGACCACGAGAACTCTTTATTTTAATCTGTATCTTTTTACCAGTAATAGGAATTGGTATTTATCCAGATTTTGTTCTCTCCCTATCCGTTGACAGGGTAGAGGCTCTCTTATCCAATTATTATCCTAAATAGGTTTGCTTTTTTTTACTCGTCTGCTCTATTAATGCAGAAATAAGTAAAAAAGTATATAATGCAGAAATAAGTAAAAAAGTATAATTAGATCTATCTCGAATTTTTGAGAACCCTTTGATAAGGCGTTCAAGGGGTTCTCAAATAAAACATAAAAGTAAAAACCTTCATTTCATGAAGGTTTTATTTTATGTAATCATTTAGGTGTTAATGTAAACGAACCATAACTATGTAAGCCTATTCCTAATAGATTTATACCAAAATAACAAATCCAAATTATAAGAAATCCTATCAAAGCTATAAGTGCAGAATTCGTACCCTTCCAATTTGGATTTGTTCTACTATGTAAATAAATTGCGAATATGGTCCAAGTAATAAATGCCCAAGTTTCCTTAGGATCCCAATTCCAATAGGATCCCCAGGCCTCATTAGCCCATACTGCTCCACAAAGAATACCTACGGTTAAAAGGGTAAATCCTAGGCTAATGACACGATAACTCCAAGAATCCAAACGCTCCGTTAATTGATATTTGTAATAATTTGGAAATGAAGGGACAGAGGTTCTTTTTAAAGCACTTCTTTTTGCATAAAAATATTTAATATCACTAAAGAAAAATGTTTTATTTAAAACATTTTTTTTCTTTTTAGAAAAGAAATGGAAATTATTTCGAAATCTAATGATTAGAATAGCGGCAGATAATAAGGATCCGCACAAAAGAGTTGCATAGCTTAATAACATCATACTGACATGCATCATTAACCACTGAGATTGTAGAGCAGGTACTAGTATCGTGGATTGATGCATTTCAGTTAAAAGACCCGATGTGGCAAAGCCTTGCGTTAAAATAGTACTTGGCGTAGTTATTGTGCTTAAATCATTTTTAGAGTTCTGTATTTTAGGAATGGTATGAAGAATATACAGGGCCCATGAAAGGAAGATCAATGACTCATATAAATTACTTAATGGAAAATGTCCCGAGGAAGCCCAACGAGAAACTAAGAATCCTGTTATAGAGAAAAAAGTAACTATCATTCCTTTTTCTGACGAATCGCGTAATCCTCCAAGTTCACGAACTAATAAGGTTATAAAATGAATCGTAATCACAATTGAAATCGTTGAGAAAGAGATATGAGTTAGTATATGTTCTAAAGTTGCAAATAGCATAAGGGGAAGGTCCCATTACAAAATTGTAAATTTCGAATTGATTTCTAATCTATTGTATTCTTTTTCAAGAATGCCGCCACTCGGATTCGAACCGAGATGCTTGAGCACTGCTTCCTAAGAGCAGCGTGTCTACCAATTTCACCATGGCGGCTAACTTCAAATAATAGGTAACTTAAAAGAATAATAGCTATTATCTTGGGAATCGTCGATATTGGGAAAGTCCATAAAATTTAGGAACATTAGAGTTTTCATTAAAATAGACTTCGTTTGGTAGTATCGTTTCCATTTTTTTTTTTTACAATAAACTCTTGCTTTGCCCAATAGAAACACAAACACTGCTTGAAAGAGTTGGAACTTCTTTTTTCTAACTTGCAATTATAGAACTAATTTTTTCTAATTAATTTCCCCTTTACATTTTGAAAATTCTTTCAATACAATGAAAAAAATCCAAAAGGGTTTCTATTTAATGATGAAATTAAAATAAAATGGATAAATAGAAAAGGCTTTTTGGATTTTTTAAAAATTTCTAGAATGAAAGTCTTTATGCTCTTATTAATAAGATTTACTAACCTTATGATTTTGGAGAAGATAGGTGGAAGTTGTAAGTCCTATTGTAAGAATACTCCACTTTTCATAATTTTCCTAATAGAATATGAGGATTCTATTAGGAAAATTATGAAAAGTTCATTGATAGGAAAAGAATACTTAGCACACAGTATACCAAACAAAACTTTTTTTTTCTTGTATATATAAGATAAGAGGGGTTTTTTGTTCTAAGAATATTGTACCGAGTAATTCGACACATAAAAGTACATTCAAAGAAGAATCCAAATTATTAAATAATTGGAATTCTTTTTTGATAAGTCAATTCATATTATTCCAAAATCTTATTATTTGTTTGTTGCCCAGAAAAACCCTTTGGTTTTGGATGCTCATTACCGCTCGAAAATGATCTTGATTTTACTAAAGAATAAGATTGTACTATGGAAAAATAAGTCTTTTTCTTCCAAATATTTTTACGAATACGCTTTTTTGACATTGAAGTACGTTTTTTTGGAACTGCCATTCAAAAAGGAAATTACTTTTTTCTAGTTGTATGTGAAAGACATCTATTGCTGCAAATCAATCCTTCTTTCTTCTTTTTATTAGTATTTATACTTAGATACTGAAAGATACTTAAATTTTGAATTATTTTTTACTTCATTTTGTCTAATGCGGATAAGACAACAAGAATTTTTTAACATTTTTTCTTTATATATTTTATACTTTTTTTTTAATAATATAGAATATATAGAAGGGTTTCTCATTTAAATCTATTTATATCTATTTATATATCAAGTATACTCCATATATAGATATATGGTATGGAAGCCTATCCCCCATATAAGATAAGACGGGGGGATAAAAAGAAGGGAAAATGAAAATAGTTAATTAAGTTCAGAATGGTATTCCATAAAGGAAAGGAATTCCAATCAAAACAAAAAATACTGAGTCTCTTAAACAAGACATTCTAAAACTTAGGTAATTTATAGTCATTAGAATTTTAGTTCTATATGAAGTAAGGACTATTCGATAATTTCTTATAAACATAGGTTTTCATTGGAATTCACTCAATCAGTTAATTATGGAACAAGAGAGCTGTTTCATCTTTGTTTTAAAGAAATATAAAAATGAATTATGAATAGAAAGTAAAATGATTCCACTTTTTTTTTTTTATTTTTATAAATATCTTTATTTAGTTAATAAAATAACTTCGTTACCTAGTTATTTTATTAACTTTTTTAATTTAACCAACTAAACCCATTCTTAATTTTTAATTATTTCAATGAGATAAATTTTGGAAAAATTAAGAATTTCAGTATTTTTTCTTATTCTTTTTATTTATTCTTTCAGAAAGAGATAAGAATTGGTTTGGTGAATCGGAAACAATTTTATAGAAAAATTGAAGTAAAAATTGAAGTAAAAATTGCAATTTCTTTTCTTATGGAACATACATATCAATATGCATGGGTAATCCCTCTTCTCCCACTTCCAGTTATTATGTCAATGGGATTTGGCCTTATTCTTATTCCGACAGCAACAAAAAATCTTCGTCGCATATGGGCTTTTCCTAGTGTTTTACTCTTAAGTATAGCTATGGTATTCTCAGTTCAACTGTCTATTCAACAAATAAATGGAAGTTCGATCTATCAATATCTATGGTCTTGGACCGTCAATAATGATTTTTCTTTAGAATTTGGATACTTGATTGACCCACTTACTTCTATTATGTTAATACTAATTACTACTGTAGGAATCCTGGTTCTTATTTATAGTGATGGTTATATGTCTCACGATGAAGGATATTTGAGATTTTTTGTTTATATAAGTTTTTTCAATACTTCCATGTTGGGATTGGTTACTAGCTCCAATTTGATACAAATTTATTTTTTTTGGGAACTCGTGGGAATGTGTTCTTATTTATTGATAGGCTTTTGGTTTACACGACCAATCGCAGCGAGTGCTTGTCAAAAAGCTTTTGTAACTAATCGTGTAGGGGATTTTGGTCTATTATTAGGAATTTTAGGTTTTTTTTGGATAACAGGTAGTTTAGAGTTTAGGGATTTGTTCAAAATAGCTAATAACTGGATTCCTAATAATGGAATTAACTCTTTACTTACTACTTTGTGTGCTTTTTTATTATTCCTTGGTGCAGTTGCGAAATCCGCACAATTCCCTCTTCACGTATGGTTACCCGATGCTATGGAAGGGCCCACTCCTATTTCGGCTCTTATACACGCAGCAACTATGGTTGCTGCGGGAATTTTTCTTCTAGCTCGACTTCTTCCTCTTTTCATATCTTTACCTTTGATAATGAGTTTTATTTCTTTAGTAGGTACAATAACACTATTCTTAGGAGCTACTTTAGCTCTTGCTCAGAGAGATATTAAAAGAAGCTTAGCCTATTCTACAATGTCTCAATTGGGTTATATGATGTTAGCTCTAGGTATAGGTTCTTATCAAGCTGCTTTATTCCATTTGATCACTCATGCTTATTCAAAAGCTTTATTGTTCTTGGGATCCGGATCCGTTATTCATTCAATGGAACCTCTTGTTGGATATTCACCAGATAAAAGTCAAAATATGGTTCTTATGGGCGGTTTAAGAAAATACATTCCAATCACAAGAACTACTTTTTTATGGGGTACACTTTCTCTTTGTGGTATTCCACCTCTTGCTTGCTTCTGGTCCAAAGATGAAATCCTTAGTAATAGTTGGTTGTATTCGCCCTTTTTTGGAATAATAGCCTCCTTTACTGCAGGATTAACTGCCTTTTATATGTTTCGGATATATTTACTTACATTTGATGGGTATTTGCGTGTTCATTTTCAAAATTACAGTAGCACTAAAGAGAGTTCCTTGTATTCAATATCCTTATGGGGAAAAAGGATACCCAAAGGAGTGAATAGGGATTTCGTTTTATCAACAACGAAGAGTGGAGTTTCTTTTTTTTCACAAAATATACCAAAAATTCAAGGTAATACAAGAAATAGGATAGGATCCTTTACTACGTCTTTTGGGGCTAAAAAAACTTTTGCCTATCCGCATGAAACGGGAAATACTATGTTATTTCCTCTTCTTATATTACTACTTTTCACTTTGTTCATTGGATTCATAGGAATCTCTTTTGATAATGGAGGAATTGGTAATGGAATAGCAGAGTTAACCATATTATCAAAGTGGTTAACTCCCTCAATAAACTTTACCCAGGAAAGTTCTAATTCTTTTGTAAATTCATATGAATTTATTACTAATGCAATTTCTTCTGTAAGTCTAGCTATCTTTGGTTTATTCATAGCATATATCTTCTATGGATCCGCTTATTCTTTTTTTCAGAATTTGGATTTAATAAACTCTTTTTACAAAGGAAATCCTAAAAAAGAATTTTTAGATCAAGTAAAAAAAAATATATACAGTTGGTCATATAATCGTGGTTATATAGATATTTTCTATACTAGGGTCTTTACCCTCGGTATAAGAGGGTTAACCGAACTCACGGAGTTTTTTGATAAGGGTGTTATTGATGGAATTACCAATGGAGTGGGTCTTGCTAGTTTTTGTATAGGAGAGGAAATTAAATATGTAGGGGGAGGTCGAATCTCGTCTTATTTATTCTTTTTTTTATGTTATGTGTCTGTGTTTTTATTCTTTTTTCTTTCTTAAGTTAAGGAATTTACAACAAGTCTCTTGCAAAAATAACTATCCTATCCCCTTTCTACAATCTCTCTATATCCTTGTTACATAAGGTAAGTATTGTATAATAGTTCGGTTTTCCGCGATTTTTTCCATTCCTCTGTGTAAATACCCTAATATGGGTTCACAATCAATAACATCCTCACCATCGAGAGTAACGATCAGTCGAAGAACACCATGCATTGATGGGTGTTGAGGGCCCATATTGACTATCATGAGATCTTTTCTTGTAAGCGGTAGACTCATATCCTTTCTTCCTTAATTCATTATTCCATGAAAATGGATTATTCCATGAATTCCTCAAAGCGAGGCTCATCAAAATGAAAAATCTAAGACTACTATAAGACTACTAAAAAAATAATAAAACAAGAAAAAAATTTGAACGATTAAATTACTGCTCCCGAATATTCAACTGACCGATTAATTTCTTATAACGTACTCTATTTTTCTTTGCCAAATAAGCCAGCAAACGTCGACGTTTTCCCAAAAGTCTTCGTAGACCTCTTTCCGATGAAAAATCTTTTTTGTGTAATTCCAAATGTGAAGCAAGTCTCCGTATCTTATTGGTGAAACTGAATACTTGAAATTCAACAGAACCCCTGTTTTCTTCTTTTTCTTCTTTAACCATAAATCCAAAAATTTTTCTACCTCCTTTCTTTTTCATGTATTTTTCTGATCAGGAAAAATACAAAATTATGTCAGTTATTTTGAAGTTATTCTAATCTCGTACACACACAAATTTGCAATTATTCATCTACTACTGGAATTTGGATTTATTTTATCGATGCAAATTGGATTTGGATAGAAGGGTACATTCTTTCTAATATTTTAGATAGAAGAAATGTTTCTTCTATCTAAAATATTAGAAAGAATTTTGCTGATTTATTTATTGCTATATGCAATTTATGGAATTGATACACCATTTAATTGATATCATTTAGCAAAATGAAACACAGCATATGCATCCATCTTTTGGCTCGAGAATTTCACGGGATAGAGATATGGTATAAGAAATAGACTATTAAGTAACTCTAAATGAATTGTGGATACATCTGTATCCTTAACATACTGAAACGATTGTCATTATTCGTATCAAACCAATAGCGATTCATACAAGCTAAATCTTCTAATCAATGGTGGGCCAATAATGAATTTTTTTGCATATGTATTAAGACGCTTGGCCTGATTTCGAAATTGTCCAGAGTTTTATATGTTGTTTTCATTGCAAAATGATGGGTCTCCTTCCATAACTTTCCAATTACGAGTACGAGAATTGAAAGACATGAAAATTCTCAATTCTCTACGGCGTCTAGTAGATAGAAACAAGAAAATCAGAAGAATCTTTCTCTCTATTCACTATCATTCCGCGTCTTCGACTTCTATTAGTTTCTTTTCTTCTTTAATGCAATAGCTATAGTTTGATATAAGAATCCATTTCTCAAAGTAATGGAAACCATTCTCTTATAGGAAATGGTTCGAAAATCGCTATTCCACCTTTTAGGTATCGTGAAAAGTGATACCTGTGAAGATCGTGCATTTCAGTCAAATTCAGATCCGTTTTTCGAGTCCATGATATAATATAACCAAATTGGATAGATCTTCCACCTGTTTAGCTAAGAAAGAATAGATACAGAGGTGGATAATAGATCGATATGAAGATCATGAGCTGCCCCATAATGAAATCGCCAGTAGTCGCGAATATCTCCTTCTTCCCTAATCCAAGATTGGAGAAAGAAGATCTAAGAGGGACCTATGGAGAATGTAGTCAGAAATCCATAATAGAGTCCGACCACAACGACCGAATTAATTATCCTCATCGAGAAACTTAGACTACTAAATAGAAAAGATTTGAAAATCATGGCATGGGTCTCCTTTTTTTCTTTCTTTAGAGTTTTCTATATGCACAATTTCTCGATGTTTCGATGAGAATTTCTTGACTTTCCATATATAGAAAGAGATAGACTATAAATGACATCTCTTATGTCAATAAGACCAAAGGGATGGATATTAAATGATAGGAAGTGCTAGGAAGTGAAATAGAATGAAATAGAGCCACTTTGGGCTTCCCTATGAAATGAGGCATGGAACGGAGCCACTACGAAGAAATTATGGGAGTTACGAAAGAAGCT
>NW_028259878.1:0-7500 GCF_056163025.1 Triticum urartu | reverse complement strand
AAACCACAAGAGTGAAGACTAGTAGAGTCTCGTCTTTTGTCATTCTTTGCTCCTTTTTCACTCAATGATTCCTTCGAATTTGCCGACCAAAAATTCTATATGTCTATTCTATCTATGATATTTCTATATATATAGAATATGATATCTAATATGACATCCGATTTGTCAAAGGGATTGGATTGGTGACTTACCCATTCAGTGACTTTGGCACTGGACGTTCCAAAAACGGGTACTATCGGATCGGGTGAATTAGAGAATAGACAGAGGTCCGTTGGCATTTCAGCCTTTCTTCTCCTTTCAGGGCCTATCCGAAAGAGAATCCAGTACCTCTTGGTCCTGAATATCAGAATAGGACGAACGAACCGGCCTCCGCGGATATCTTTGCTTCGGAACAAAACCCTGCAATCAAATAGATTGTCCCAAGGGCGCCATATTCTAGGAGCCCAAGTTATGCTATTGAAAATTCGTTCCTCTAGCAGTTCCGGTTTGAGCATTCCGTTCCCTTTTTCAAACTCCACTTCTTTTCATATAGCAATCCCTGATCAAAGAGAGAACAATATCCATTTCAAAACATTTCTAACAGATTCCTTAGTTCGGACCGACGAAGTAATGTCACTCGACTATTATCAACCTGACTGCAATCTTTTTCTGTCGGTAAGGATTGCACCAGAGCACCTTCTACTTCTAATAGGCCATGAACTATAGATAGAGAAGAATCATTCTGAGCGAGTACATAAGAAGCGATCCACTTTTTTTCATCGGTTCCAGGGGAAGACCAAAGATCTTGCGCGGCAGGTCCGCCAGAAAAACTCAAAAGAGAAAGAAGTCTCGTTAATCTCTTCATGCTCGTTCCAAGTTCGAAGTACCTTTTGGCCAAAGAAAAACCCGCTTCCTGACACGATTGCCTCTTTATCTTTATATAGATAGATTCTATGGGGTTATTACTTAGTAAGTCTATTTTGTACAAGAGCCCCTCCTATCTGATAGAAAAGGGTCCCATGATCCCGAGCCGATCTTACCTTGGCTCGCAAACCCCAAGTTTGTCTATGAAGAGCTAATCTAATTGTATTTTTTTCTAGAATGGATTTCTTATGTGGAATACTAATGGATAGGGCTTCGTTGCTAAGTGCTACAAGATCTAGTGCACTGGAACTCGTGGTTATGGACCCGAATCCTTTAGTATGGAACATTGTCTTTTCCAAGTAAAAACCCCTAGTATATGAAAGAATGAAAAGGTGCTTTCGTTCTTGTGGAATAAGAAGCCCTCGTACCTTAATGAAAGGAAAATCGTAATTTTTCGTTAGGTATTTGACCAAATAGGATCGTCCAGTTCCTACAGAACCTATCACTAAAATACCCGATAGGGCTAAGCGGAACGAAAAGGGTTTTCCATGAGATGGTAAATGAAAACGATTAGTCCCACACGAGGTTTGGGAATAAGTGATTGTCTGATAATGAGCAAGGAATATACGTCTTTCTGCTAAAGAGGATCTATTAAACTCATAATTCATTAGATCCTTGTTATCAATGCCAACTAGGTATCATAAGTAAATGGATCCCGGTTGTTCAATCCTTTGATAACCAAGGTCATTCTTTGCTAAAGAGAAATGATCACTATGAGTCAGACTCAATAGAATTGGATCCATTCCAAATAGCGAGAATTAGGATTCTTGATCCCTCTCAATCTCTCTTTCAATTCGAGGATCCAGAGAGGTGTTTTCATAGTCATCTCCGAATATTTGCCATCTCGGAATATTTTCGATTTCATTTTTCTATGATATGTCTTTCTATATGAAAATTGGTTATTTACGATGTACGATGATCCCTGTTAAGCATCCATGGCTGAATGGTTAAAGCGCCCAACTCATAATTGGTAAATTTGCGGGTTCAATTCCTGCTGGATGCACACGAACGGGAACATTTCCATAAGTCTATTGGAACTGGCTCTCTATCCATGGAATCTCATCCATCATCCATACATAACGAATTGGTATGGTATATTCATACCATAACATAAGAACAATAAGAACTCGAATTCTTATCGATACTGGAACTCAGAGCATAGGAGGGAAAGTCGATTTATGGATGGAATCAAATACGCAGTATTTACAGAAAAAAGTCTTCGTTTATTGGGAAAGAATCAATATACTTTTAATGTCGAATCGGGATTCACTAAGACAGAAATAAAGCATTGGGTCGAACTCTTCTTTGGTGTTAAGGTGGTAGCTGTGAATAGCCATCGACTACCTGGAAAAGGTAGAAGAATAGGACCTATTCTGGGCCATACAATGCATTACAGACGTATGATCATTACCCTTCAACCGGGTTATTCTATTCCACTTCTAGATAGAGAAAAAAACTAAAGGAGAATACTTAATAATACGGCGAAACATTTATACAAAACACCTATCCCGAGCACACGCAAGGGAACCGTAGACAGGCAAGTGAAATCCAATCCACGAAATAATTTGATCCATGGACGGCACCGTTGTGGTAAAGGTCGTAATTCCAGAGGAATCATTACCGCAAGGCATAGAGGGGGAGGTCATAAGCGCCTATACCGTAAAATAGATTTTCGACGGAATCAAAAAGACATATCTGGTAGAATCGTAACCATAGAATACGACCCTAATCGAAATGCATACATTTGTCTCATACACTATGGGGATGGTGAGAAGAGATATATTTTACATCCCAGAGGGGCTATAATTGGAGATACTATTGTTTCTGGTACAAAAGTTCCTATATCAATGGGAAATGCCCTACCTTTGAGTGCGGTTTGAACTATTGATTTACGTAATTGGAAGTAACCAATTAGGTTTACGACGAAACCTAGAAATCGATCACTGATCCAATTTGACTACCTCTACGGGATAGACCTCAACAGAAAACTGTTGAGTAACGGCAGCAAGTGATTGAGTTCAGTAGTTCCTCATAGAAAATTATTGGCTCTAGAGATATGGTAATATGGAGAAGACAAAATTGTTTGAAGCACGCACAGAACCGGAAGCGCCCCTTGTTTCAAAGAGAGGAGGACGGGTTATTCACATTTAATTTGATGGTCAGAGGCAAATTGAAAGCTAAGCAGTGGTAATTAAGACCCCCGGGGGAAAATAGGGATGTCTCCTACGTTACCCATAATATGTGGAAGTATCGACGTAATTTCATAGAGTCATTCGATCTGAATGCTACATGAAGAACATAAGCCAGATGACGGAACGCAGAGACCTAGGATGTAGAAGATCATAACATGAGCGATTCGGCAGATTTGGATTCCTTTCCTATATATCCACTCATGTGGTACTTCATCATATGATTCATATAAGATCCATCTGTCTAGAGATCGTCATATACATCTAGAAAGCCGTATGCTTTGGAAGAAGCTTGTACAGTTTGGGAAGGGGTTTTTTGAGAGAAAAGAAGAATCTACTTCAACCGATATGCCCTTAGGCACGGCCATGCATAACATAGAAATCACACGTGGAAGGGGTGGGCAATTAGCTAGAGCAGCAGGTGCTGTAGCGAAACTCATTGCAAAAGAGGGTAAATCGGCCACTTTAAGATTACCATCTGGGGAGGTCCGTTTAGTATCCCAAAACTGCTTAGCAACAGTCGGACAAGTGGGTAATGTTGGGGTGAACCAAAAAAGTTTGGGTAGAGCCGGATCTAAGTGTTGGCTAGGTAAACGCCCCGTAGTAAGAGGGGTAGTTATGAACCCTGTGGACCACCCCCATGGGGGCGGTGAAGGGAAAGCTCCCATTGGTAGAAAAAAACCCACAACCCCTTGGGGTTATCCTGCGCTTGGAAGAAGAACTAGGAAAAGGAAAAAATATAGCGATAGTTTTATTCTTCGTCGCCGTAAGTAAATACGTAACTAGGAATATGGAAAATTGCATTTTTGGAATTTGCAATAATGCGATGGGCGAACGACGGGAATTGAACCCGCGCATGGTGGATTCACAATCCACTGCCTTGATCCACTTGGCTACATCCGCCCCTTATCCAGCTAAAGGATTTTTTTCTTTTTTCCATTGATCATTATTCTATTTATTCTGACCTCCGTACTTCGATCGAGATATTGGACATAGAATGCCACTCTTTAAAAAGGAAAAAAGGAGTAATCAGCTGTGACACGAAAAAAAACGAATCCTTTTGTAGCTCATCATTTATTGGCAAAGATAGAAAAGGTCAATATGAAGGAGGAGAAAGAAACAATAGTAACGTGGTCCCGGGCATCTAGCATTCTACCCACAATGGTTGGCCATACAATCGCGATTCATAATGGAAAGGAACATATACCTATTTACATAACAAATCCTATGGTAGGTCGCAAATTGGGGGAATTCGTGCCTACTCGGCATTTCACGAGTTATGAAAATGCAAGAAAGGATACTAAATCTCGTCGTTAACTGAATTCTGAATAGAAAGATTAAGAAGAAAAAAAGATTCAAAATAAAGACAGAAATACCCAATATCTTGCTAGAACAAGATATTGGGTATTTCTGTCTTCAAAAATTCTTATATGTTAGCAGAAAAACCTTATCCATTAATAGATGGAACTTCAACAGCAGCTAAGTCTAGAGGGAAGTTGTGAGCATTACGTTCGTGCATTACTTCCATACCAAGGTTAGCACGGTTGATGATATCAGCCCAAGTATTAATAACGCGACCTTGACTATCAACTACAGATTGGTTGAAATTGAAACCATTTAGGTTGAAAGCCATAGTACTAATACCTAAAGCAGTGAACCAGATTCCTACTACAGGCCAAGCAGCCAAGAAGAAGTGTAAAGAACGAGAGTTGTTGAAACTAGCATATTGGAAGATTAATCGGCCAAAATAACCATGAGCAGCCACAATATTATAAGTTTCTTCCTCTTGACCAAATTTGTAACCCTCATTAGCGGATTCATTTTCAGTAGTTTCCCTGATCAAACTAGAGGTTACCAAGGAACCATGCATAGCACTGAATAGGGAACCGCCGAATACACCAGCTACACCTAACATGTGGAATGGATGCATAAGGATGTTGTGCTCTGCCTGGAATACAATCATAAAGTTGAAAGTACCAGAGATTCCTAAAGGCATACCATCAGAAAAGCTTCCTTGACCAATAGGGTAAATCAAGAAAACAGCAGTAGCAGCTGCAACAGGAGCTGAATATGCAACAGCAATCCAAGGACGCATACCCAGACGGAAACTAAGTTCCCACTCACGACCCATATAACAAGCTACACCAAGTAAGAAGTGTAGAACAATTAGCTCATAAGGACCACCATTGTATAACCACTCATCAACAGATGCAGCTTCCCAAATTGGGTAAAAGTGCAATCCGATCGCCGCAGAAGTAGGGATAATAGCACCAGAGATAATATTGTTTCCATAAAGTAAAGAACCAGAAACAGGCTCACGAATACCATCAATATCTACTGGAGGGGCAGCGATGAAGGCGATAATAAATACAGAAGTTGCGGTCAATAAGGTAGGGATCATCAAAACACCGAACCATCCGATGTAAAGACGATTTTCAGTGCTAGTTATCCAGTTGCAGAAGCGACCCCACAGGCTTGTACTTTCGCGTCTCTCTAAAATTGCAGTCATGGTAAGATCTTGGTTTATTCAAATTGCAAGGACTCCCAAGCACACGTATTAACTAGAATATAGATAATAGAAGGCTTGTTATTTAACAGTATAACATAGACTATATACCAATGTCAACCAAGTCAGCCCAAAGATTAGCTATCCATATAACTAAATTAACCAAACCAATAATTTTGTATTTGTAAATGAAGTGAGTCAAAGTGAAAAACTTTGATGGGTCTTTTCTATATGGGTTGCCCGGGACTCGAACCCGGAACTAGTCGGATGGAGTAGATAATTCTTCCTTGTTACAATAGAGAAAAATCCCTCCCCAAATCGTGCTTGCATTTTTCATTGCACACGACTTTCCCTATGTAGAAATAGCCAATTTCTATTCCAAAGAGGAAGTTCTACTAATTTTTTTAATTAGTAAGTTGATTCACCTACTCTTTATTATAATAAAAAGAACATTTCAGAATGAAAAATAGAAAAGTTTTTTCTTGATCATTTATCAACCCTTTCCTGTTTCTTAATTTCGTCTAATGATTAATTAAGAGGGTTGACCAGGTCATTGATACGTATAATATCCAAATACCAAATACGCTCAGTGTGTGATCCACAGAAAGAAAAAAGAGTTGTTTTGGTGAACATCAAAGAAAAAACTTGCTCTTCTTCCATAAAAAATTCTTCTAAAAATGCCGAACCCAATCGTTGCATAAAAGTTCGTACCGTGCTTTTATGTTTACGAGCTAAAGTTCTAGCACATGAAAGTCGAAGTATATACTTTAGTCGATACAAAGTCCGTTTTTTCGAAGATCCACTATGATAATGAAAAAGATTTCTACATATCCGACCAAATCGATCAAGAATATCCCAATCTGATAAATCTGTCCAAATGGGTTTACTAATAGGATGCCCCGATCCAGTACAAAATTGAGCTTTTGATAAGTATCCTATGAGGAGAGTAGCGGGGACTATGGTATCGAATTTTTTCATTCGAGTATCTATTAGAAATGAATTCTCCAGCATTTGATTCCTTACTAACAAAGAACTTTTTTGTACACTTGAAAGGTACCCCATAAAATCGAAGCAAGAGTTTGCTAATTGGTTTATATGGATTCTTCGCGGCTGAGTCCAAAAACAGAAATAATATTGCCAGAAATTGATAAGGTAGCATTTCCATTTCTTCTTCAAAAAAAAAGTGCCTTTTGATGCAAGAATTGCCTTTCCTTGATATCGAACATAATGCATAAGAGGATCCATAAAGAACCATAGGGTTTTCCGAGAAAAACCAGGGTACATTATCCCAAAATGTTCCATCTTCCTAGAAAAGTGGATTCGTTCCAGAAAAGTTCCAGAAGATGCTAATGGTAAGCAAGAAGATTGTTTACGAAGAAACAACAAAAAAAATTCATATTCTGATACATAAGAGTTATATAGGAATTGAAATAGTCTTTTATTTTCTTTTTGAAAAAAAAAAATGGATTTCATTGAAGTAATAAAACTATTCCAATTCGAATAATAGTTGAGAAAGAATCGCAATAAATGCAAAGATGGAACATCTTGGATACGGTATTGAAGGAGTTGAACCAGGATTTCCAAATGGATAGGATAGGGTATTTCTATATGTGATAGATAATCCAAATGCAAAAATTTGTCTTCTAAAAAGGGAAATATTGAATGAATAGAGCGTAAATTCTGAAACTTTGGTATTTCTTTTTCTTTCAGACAAAAAAATTCCCGTAGCGAGAATGGGATTTCCACAACGATCGCAAACCCTTCAGATAGAATCTGAGAATAAAACTCAGAATAAAAATAATTTTTGTAATCCAATAATCGATCTTGGTTAGGATGATTAACCGAGTTATCCAAAAAATTCTGCTGATACATTCGAATAATTAAACGTTTCACAAGTAGTGA
>NW_028259877.1:35000-48450 GCF_056163025.1 Triticum urartu | reverse complement strand
TTTGTAAAAAGAGTTTATTAAATCCAAATTCTGAAAAAAAGAATAAGCGGATCCATAGAAGATATATGCTATGAATAAACCAAAGATAGCTAGACTTACAGAAGAAATTGCATTAGTAATAAATTCATATGAATTTACAAAAGAATTAGAACTTTCCTGGGTAAAGTTTATTGAGGGAGTTAACCACTTTGATAATATGGTTAACTCTGCTATTCCATTACCAATTCCTCCATTATCAAAAGAGATTCCTATGAATCCAATGAACAAAGTGAAAAGTAGTAATATAAGAAGAGGAAATAACATAGTATTTCCCGTTTCATGCGGATAGGCAAAAGTTTTTTTAGCCCCAAAAGACGTAGTAAAGGATCCTATCCTATTTCTTGTATTACCTTGAATTTTTGGTATATTTTGTGAAAAAAAAGAAACTCCACTCTTCGTTGTTGATAAAACGAAATCCCTATTCACTCCTTTGGGTATCCTTTTTCCCCATAAGGATATTGAATACAAGGAACTCTCTTTAGTGCTACTGTAATTTTGAAAATGAACACGCAAATACCCATCAAATGTAAGTAAATATATCCGAAACATATAAAAGGCAGTTAATCCTGCAGTAAAGGAGGCTATTATTCCAAAAAAGGGCGAATACAACCAACTATTACTAAGGATTTCATCTTTGGACCAGAAGCAAGCAAGAGGTGGAATACCACAAAGAGAAAGTGTACCCCATAAAAAAGTAGTTCTTGTGATTGGAATGTATTTTCTTAAACCGCCCATAAGAACCATATTTTGACTTTTATCTGGTGAATATCCAACAAGAGGTTCCATTGAATGAATAACGGATCCGGATCCCAAGAACAATAAAGCTTTTGAATAAGCATGAGTGATCAAATGGAATAAAGCAGCTTGATAAGAACCTATACCTAGAGCTAACATCATATAACCCAATTGAGACATTGTAGAATAGGCTAAGCTTCTTTTAATATCTCTCTGAGCAAGAGCTAAAGTAGCTCCTAAGAATAGTGTTATTGTACCTACTAAAGAAATAAAACTCATTATCAAAGGTAAAGATATGAAAAGAGGAAGAAGTCGAGCTAGAAGAAAAATTCCCGCAGCAACCATAGTTGCTGCGTGTATAAGAGCCGAAATAGGAGTGGGCCCTTCCATAGCATCGGGTAACCATACGTGAAGAGGGAATTGTGCGGATTTCGCAACTGCACCAAGGAATAATAAAAAAGCACACAAAGTAGTAAGTAAAGAGTTAATTCCATTATTAGGAATCCAGTTATTAGCTATTTTGAACAAATCCCTAAACTCTAAACTACCTGTTATCCAAAAAAAACCTAAAATTCCTAATAATAGACCAAAATCCCCTACACGATTAGTTACAAAAGCTTTTTGACAAGCACTCGCTGCGATTGGTCGTGTAAACCAAAAGCCTATCAATAAATAAGAACACATTCCCACGAGTTCCCAAAAAAAATAAATTTGTATCAAATTGGAGCTAGTAACCAATCCCAACATGGAAGTATTGAAAAAACTTATATAAACAAAAAATCTCAAATATCCTTCATCGTGAGACATATAACCATCACTATAAATAAGAACCAGGATTCCTACAGTAGTAATTAGTATTAACATAATAGAAGTAAGTGGGTCAATCAAGTATCCAAATTCTAAAGAAAAATCATTATTGACGGTCCAAGACCATAGATATTGATAGATCGAACTTCCATTTATTTGTTGAATAGACAGTTGAACTGAGAATACCATAGCTATACTTAAGAGTAAAACACTAGGAAAAGCCCATATGCGACGAAGATTTTTTGTTGCTGTCGGAATAAGAATAAGGCCAAATCCCATTGACATAATAACTGGAAGTGGGAGAAGAGGGATTACCCATGCATATTGATATGTATGTTCCATAAGAAAAGAAATTGCAATTTTTACTTCAATTTTTACTTCAATTTTTCTATAAAATTGTTTCCGATTCACCAAACCAATTCTTATCTCTTTCTGAAAGAATAAATAAAAAGAATAAGAAAAAATACTGAAATTCTTAATTTTTCCAAAATTTATCTCATTGAAATAATTAAAAATTAAGAATGGGTTTAGTTGGTTAAATTAAAAAAGTTAATAAAATAACTAGGTAACGAAGTTATTTTATTAACTAAATAAAGATATTTATAAAAATAAAAAAAAAAAAGTGGAATCATTTTACTTTCTATTCATAATTCATTTTTATATTTCTTTAAAACAAAGATGAAACAGCTCTCTTGTTCCATAATTAACTGATTGAGTGAATTCCAATGAAAACCTATGTTTATAAGAAATTATCGAATAGTCCTTACTTCATATAGAACTAAAATTCTAATGACTATAAATTACCTAAGTTTTAGAATGTCTTGTTTAAGAGACTCAGTATTTTTTGTTTTGATTGGAATTCCTTTCCTTTATGGAATACCATTCTGAACTTAATTAACTATTTTCATTTTCCCTTCTTTTTATCCCCCCGTCTTATCTTATATGGGGGATAGGCTTCCATACCATATATCTATATATGGAGTATACTTGATATATAAATAGATATAAATAGATTTAAATGAGAAACCCTTCTATATATTCTATATTATTAAAAAAAAAGTATAAAATATATAAAGAAAAAATGTTAAAAAATTCTTGTTGTCTTATCCGCATTAGACAAAATGAAGTAAAAAATAATTCAAAATTTAAGTATCTTTCAGTATCTAAGTATAAATACTAATAAAAAGAAGAAAGAAGGATTGATTTGCAGCAATAGATGTCTTTCACATACAACTAGAAAAAAGTAATTTCCTTTTTGAATGGCAGTTCCAAAAAAACGTACTTCAATGTCAAAAAAGCGTATTCGTAAAAATATTTGGAAGAAAAAGACTTATTTTTCCATAGTACAATCTTATTCTTTAGTAAAATCAAGATCATTTTCGAGCGGTAATGAGCATCCAAAACCAAAGGGTTTTTCTGGGCAACAAACAAATAATAAGATTTTGGAATAATATGAATTGACTTATCAAAAAAGAATTCCAATTATTTAATAATTTGGATTCTTCTTTGAATGTACTTTTATGTGTCGAATTACTCGGTACAATATTCTTAGAACAAAAAACCCCTCTTATCTTATATATACAAGAAAAAAAAAGTTTTGTTTGGTATACTGTGTGCTAAGTATTCTTTTCCTATCAATGAACTTTTCATAATTTTCCTAATAGAATCCTCATATTCTATTAGGAAAATTATGAAAAGTGGAGTATTCTTACAATAGGACTTACAACTTCCACCTATCTTCTCCAAAATCATAAGGTTAGTAAATCTTATTAATAAGAGCATAAAGACTTTCATTCTAGAAATTTTTAAAAAATCCAAAAAGCCTTTTCTATTTATCCATTTTATTTTAATTTCATCATTAAATAGAAACCCTTTTGGATTTTTTTCATTGTATTGAAAGAATTTTCAAAATGTAAAGGGGAAATTAATTAGAAAAAATTAGTTCTATAATTGCAAGTTAGAAAAAAGAAGTTCCAACTCTTTCAAGCAGTGTTTGTGTTTCTATTGGGCAAAGCAAGAGTTTATTGTAAAAAAAAAAAATGGAAACGATACTACCAAACGAAGTCTATTTTAATGAAAACTCTAATGTTCCTAAATTTTATGGACTTTCCCAATATCGACGATTCCCAAGATAATAGCTATTATTCTTTTAAGTTACCTATTATTTGAAGTTAGCCGCCATGGTGAAATTGGTAGACACGCTGCTCTTAGGAAGCAGTGCTCAAGCATCTCGGTTCGAATCCGAGTGGCGGCATTCTTGAAAAAGAATACAATAGATTAGAAATCAATTCGAAATTTACAATTTTGTAATGGGACCTTCCCCTTATGCTATTTGCAACTTTAGAACATATACTAACTCATATCTCTTTCTCAACGATTTCAATTGTGATTACGATTCATTTTATAACCTTATTAGTTCGTGAACTTGGAGGATTACGCGATTCGTCAGAAAAAGGAATGATAGTTACTTTTTTCTCTATAACAGGATTCTTAGTTTCTCGTTGGGCTTCCTCGGGACATTTTCCATTAAGTAATTTATATGAGTCATTGATCTTCCTTTCATGGGCCCTGTATATTCTTCATACCATTCCTAAAATACAGAACTCTAAAAATGATTTAAGCACAATAACTACGCCAAGTACTATTTTAACGCAAGGCTTTGCCACATCGGGTCTTTTAACTGAAATGCATCAATCCACGATACTAGTACCTGCTCTACAATCTCAGTGGTTAATGATGCATGTCAGTATGATGTTATTAAGCTATGCAACTCTTTTGTGCGGATCCTTATTATCTGCCGCTATTCTAATCATTAGATTTCGAAATAATTTCCATTTCTTTTCTAAAAAGAAAAAAAATGTTTTAAATAAAACATTTTTCTTTAGTGATATTAAATATTTTTATGCAAAAAGAAGTGCTTTAAAAAGAACCTCTGTCCCTTCATTTCCAAATTATTACAAATATCAATTAACGGAGCGTTTGGATTCTTGGAGTTATCGTGTCATTAGCCTAGGATTTACCCTTTTAACCGTAGGTATTCTTTGTGGAGCAGTATGGGCTAATGAGGCCTGGGGATCCTATTGGAATTGGGATCCTAAGGAAACTTGGGCATTTATTACTTGGACCATATTCGCAATTTATTTACATAGTAGAACAAATCCAAATTGGAAGGGTACGAATTCTGCACTTATAGCTTTGATAGGATTTCTTATAATTTGGATTTGTTATTTTGGTATAAATCTATTAGGAATAGGCTTACATAGTTATGGTTCGTTTACATTAACACCTAAATGATTACATAAAATAAAACCTTCATGAAATGAAGGTTTTTACTTTTATGTTTTATTTGAGAACCCCTTGAACGCCTTATCAAAGGGTTCTCAAAAATTCGAGATAGATCTAATTATACTTTTTTACTTATTTCTGCATTATATACTTTTTTACTTATTTCTGCATTAATAGAGCAGACGAGTAAAAAAAAGCAAACCTATTTAGGATAATAATTGGATAAGAGAGCCTCTACCCTGTCAACGGATAGGGAGAGAACAAAATCTGGATAAATACCAATTCCTATTACTGGTAAAAAGATACAGATTAAAATAAAGAGTTCTCGTGGTCCAGAATCCACAAAATTTGCGTTTGGAACATTAAATAGCTTGTATCCATAGAACATCTGGCGTAACATAGATAATAAATAAATAGGAGTTAATATCATTCCAATTGCCATTACAAAAGTAATTAGTGTTTTTGGCATTAACAGAAATTTTGGACTAGTAATTAGTCCAAAAAATACTACTAATTCTGCGACAAAACCACTCATTCCTGGTAAGGCAAGAGAAGCCATTGAAAAGCTACTAAACATGGTAAAAATTTTAGGCATTGGGATAGATATTCCCCCCAGTTCTTCGAGATAAACAAGACGCATTCTATCAGAAGCGGTTCCTGCCAAGAAAAAAAGTGTAGCACCAATAAATCCATGGGATAATATTTGTAAAATAGCTCCATTGAGTCCAATGTTGGTTATGGAACCAATTCCTATAATTATGAAACCCATGTGAGATACAGAGGAATAAGCTATTCTTTTTTTGAAATTTCGTTGACCAAGAGAAGTTGAAGCTGCATAGATTATTTGGATCGCTCCTATTATTACTAACCAGGGCGAAAATAGATAATGAGCATGAGGTAACAATTCCATGTTGATCCGAATCAATCCATATGCTCCCATCTTTAATAATATTCCCGCTAAAAGCATACATGTACTATAATGTGCTTCCCCATGGGTATCTGGTAACCACGTATGTAGGGGTATAATCGGCAATTTGACAGCATAAGCAATAAGGAAGCCAAAATATAAAAGTATTTCCAAGGTTGCAGGGTATGATTGATTAATTAATCTTTCCAAATCTAATCCTGGTTCGTTGGAACCATATAAGCCCATACCCAGAACTCCGATTAAGAAAAAAATGGAACCGCCTGCAGTATACAAAATAAACTTTGTAGCTGAATATAGACGCCTCTTCCCCCCCCACATGGATAAAAGTAAGTAAACAGGAATTAATTCTAACTCCCACATGATAAAAAAAAGTAAAAGGTCTCGCGAAGAAAATAATCCTATTTGACCACTATACATTGCGAGCATCAGGAAATAGAATAATCGCGAATTCCGTGTAATTGGCCAAGCTGCTAAAGTAGCTAAAGTAGTGATAAATCCTGTCAATAAAATAGATCCTAATGAAAGTCCATCGATTCCCAATCTCCAGTGGAAATCGAAGACATCTATCCATTTATAATCCTCCTTTAATTGGATTAAGGGATCCTCCAGTTGGAAATGATAACAGAACGCATAAGTCATTAGAAGGAATTCTAATAAACAAATAGATATAGTATACCACCTAACGACTTTGTTTCCCTTATGAGGTAAAAAGAAAATTAATGAACCTGCAAATATCGGCAAAACAACAAGTATTGTTAACCAAGGAAAATAACTCATGATAAAGTGATAAAGACAAGATACGTTTTGACCAGAAAAGCCCGTGCTCGATTATTTCGAGCACAGGCTTCTTCGGTAAAGAGGAATCAGACGATTCGAGTGAAGTTTTTTGTAACGTATCAATAAGATAGAGCCATGCTACGTGTTGTTTCAGGCCCTAAATAAACGCGGACACTTAAAAAATCTGTCGGGCAGGCAGATTCACATCTCTTACAACCCACACAATCTTCGGTTCTCGGCGCGGAAGCAATTTGCTTGGCTTTACATCCATCCCAGGGTATCATTTCTAATACATCTGTTGGACAAGCTCGTACACATTGAGTGCATCCTATACATGTATCGTAAATTTTTACGGAATGTGACATTGGATCTATAAATTTTTCTTTTCAACATAAAATTTTTCGATCTGGTAAAAATGAAATTAGTACTATAATGAGTCATATGTATTGTAGACACCAGACGAAGCAATGGTTTATCCAAACTTCAAAAAAAAAAATCTATTTTTTAATCTGTTTGTGAGAAAGCGTGAAGAGAGCCAAGAGACTTTAATTTTGGATTTCAACAATAAATAAGAAATAAGAAAGAATTTTACGAATTGTACAGACGAATTCGAATTAGCCAATAAATTGGCTATCGTCTTTTCAATATAAATTATTGCAATATTCAAATTGCAATATCAATGAATTACAAATACAAAAATTCATTTAAGTGAAAAAGAATACTATGCAATAATCTACTAAAAAAAATGGATATTCTCAAATAATACTAAGAAAATAGTATTGATTTCTATTTATTTTAATATGTGCGCCTTTGTTTAGAGGATTCTATGTCTAATTATTCAAAAGTCTAATTATTCAATAAATTAGATTGATTGATACGAGTGGATTTCCTATTACGATGGATGGAAGAAAGAATGGATAGTCCAATAGCGGCTTCAGCAGCTGCAAGGGCTATAACAAAAATTGCGAAAATATCTCCTTTTAATTGGCGACTATCAAATAGATCAGAAAATGTTACGAGATTTAGATTAATTGAATTCAGTATAAGTTCAAGACATATTAGAGCTCTAACCATGTTTCGGCTTGTGATCAATCCATAGATACCAATCGAAAATAAATAGACACTCAAAAAAAGTACATGCTCAAACATCATTAACTAACTCCTTATCAATCTCGATTCATTTCAATATGAGGGCAAGAATTGAACCGATTCAATTAATTACAATAGAACAATTACACAACAAAAGAAAAAAAAAAAAAAAAAAAAGGAGGTATTTGTTGGCAGTAGATGGATTTTACTAAATCAAAATTGTGATTCTTTAGTTATTTATTTTAGATTTGCAATTCTTATAATTTGTACTTTTTCTAAGTTTTCTTATTGCCGAGCCATAGTAATTGCACCTATTAAAGAAACTAGAAGAATTATGGAAATGAGTTCAAACGGAAGATAAAAATCGGTTGCTAAATGAATTCCAATTTGTTGAACATTATTTATGAGACCCTGTTCTACTATTTGGTTTGATCTTGTAGTCCAAAGAATTCCATACCACGACGTATCTGGGATAGTAGTCATTAGTGAAAAAACAATAGTTATACAAACGAGTGAAGTGAACCCATCTCCAATAGTCCAATAATTCTTATCTTTAGACCATTCTGAGCCATTTACGAACATTACAGCGAATATGATCAAGACATTTATGGCTCCCACATAAATAAGAAGTTGTGCGACAGCTACAAAGTAGGAATTTAATAAAAAATAGAATAAGGATATACAAACAAGAACTAATCCCAGCGAAAAGGCAGAATAAATGGGGTTGGTAAGTAATACTACTCCTAGACCCCCTAGTAGAAGAACAAATCCCCCAAATAGCATAAGAATCTCATGTATTGGTCCAGGTAAATCCATTATGGATAAAAAGAAATTAATAGTATAAAATTTTTCATGAACTGACTAAAACTAAAGGATTCAAGGAAGGAAAAAAGGATTAGGGTATTTTTTTGTGTATAAACTTATAGTTATAAATTATATTATATCACGAAAATCTAGTCTGATTTAAAATAAGAAATAATTTCCAATAAGCAGTAGTTTTTCGTTTTTCTTTATAGTTTAATTTTAAAGTTTAATAAAGAATTATTAGATTTTTATAACAGAAAGACAAAATCAAAGTTTAGTAATCAGTAATCGTTCTTGAATTCGAAGATTTTTCTTTGTTTATTTTACTTTCAGACGAATTCCTAATTGTTTGAATTGTGTAATCTCCCATTATGGAGATTGGTAACCGACTTAAAGCAATTTGATTGTAATTCAATTCATGACGATCATAGGTAGAAAGTTCATATTCTTCAGTCATTGATAAACAGCTTGTTGGACAGTACTCAACACAATTGCCACAAAATATACAAACTCCGAAATCAATACTATAATTAAGCAATTGTTTTCTTTTAATATCCTTTTCAAATCTCCAATCCACAACGGGTAAATCTATCGGACATACGCGAACACATACTTCACAAGCAATACATTTATCAAATTCAAAGTGGATTCGCCCTCGGAAACGCTCTGGTGTAATTGATTTTTCATAAGGGTAGTGAATCGTTATAGGTAAACGATTTGTGTGGGATAAGGTAGTTATGAAACTTTGACCTATGTACCTTGTAGCACGTATTGTTTGTTGACCATAACTCATGAACCCAGTTACCATAGGGAACATATTCATTCTAAATATCTATGAAAAAGATATGTTTCTTTCTCTTGTTTGAGAGAGCTTTTGTGTTGAAAATATTCTTACTATTATTGTATTATCTTATTTATAGTGAAACAAGTTGAGAAGAGGTTGTTAATAAGAGATTGCCCAGGGAAATAGGTAAAAGAAATTTCCATCCAAGATTTAATAACTGATCCATTCTCATCCTCGGTAAAGTCCATCTTATTGTGATAGAAATGAAGAGAAATAAATAAGCTTTAGTTAATGTAATAAATATACCCATTGTCATTTCCAAAATTCCAACTGCTTTATTCATTTGGAAAAAATCAAAAAAGGATATATAGGGAATAGATAAATTCCACCCGCCCAAGTAGAGAACTGTTACAAATAAAGAAGAAACTAATAAATTTAGGTAAGAAACAAGATAAAATAAACCATATTTGATACCGGAATATTCAGTTTGGTAACCTGCTACTAATTCTTCCTCCGCTTCTGGTAAATCAAAGGGTAATCTTTCACATTCTGCCAAAGAAGAAATTAAAAAAACCAGAAAACCTATAGGCTGACGCCAAATATTCCATCCAAAAAAACCGTATTTTGACTGTGCTTCAACTATATCAACTGTACTTGAACTGTTAGATAATCATAGTCGGTGATAACATCACAGTTCCCACCGCTATTTCAAAACCGTACATGAAACCTTAGCTTCATACGGCTTCTCTATGATCAGAAAAAGGAAAGGACTGTTTTGTTCCTAGCCCCGGGGGCGTAGATAGAATTAGATAAAATAAAATAGATTTGAAAGTCCTAAATTAGACCAAAGGAATTCCGTCTGCTAGAATAAGAAAAAGCGCTTCCGAATTGATCTCATCCTTTATAATATAATGAAAATTTTTCTTTGTTCAGTAATAACTTAATCTTGGAATAAAACACTTGTTACTTGTTATAGGAATTCAATTAATAAATGGAAAGAGTTGGGTATTAGTTCATGAGCAATTCTGCATGAATATGGATAGAGGAAGGAAATAATGAAAATTTTTTCTAGTGCACTCCATATCTTTTTTACTATTCTTCTTTCCCCAGGGAGGGGGTATTTAAAAAGAAAAAATGGATAAAGGGTTAATTCGTTCTTGATAGCCATTTCCTTAACAAGTGAATGGGAACATACTCTGGATCGGAATCCGAAGAAAGTACTACTTGATAATTTCTACAAATTGCAAGTCCTTATTATGATTCCTTTTATGGGCAAAAATCTCTAATGTTTTAGATTTTCCATTACTAATCCTTTATGTACTTTAGTGTTCCTAACCCTTCACTAACTTTTGGTGGATTCTTCTTATGGATTATTAAGTTATAGTAATAACTAGGAGTATTCTAGTAATGGAATTCCATATCGTGAATCCTTTATTCTTGGCCGCTTCAAGATATGATGACTAATTAAAAAATATCAACCTTGGGATAAAGAGTTTACACTGCTTATGTTTACTTCCACTTTTTTCTTGTACGTAGGAAATGAGATTTTTTCTTTTTACTACAAATTTATAAGCTGTTTTGTTTCACTCATATAGCTATCTAGTTTAACTTACCAACCCAAATACTAAATAAGAAAAGGAATATAAATAGTTAATGGATTTTATAGGAAAAAGATCTATTTTAACGAATCACACGTAGAGATATTGCTAGCACACAAAAAGTTAATGGTATTTCATAACTAATGGATTGAGCAGCAGCTCGTAGACCGCCTGAAAAAGAATATTTATTATTTGAGCTATATCCTGCCATAAGAAGACCAATAGGAGCTATACTTGAAATGGCAATCCATAAAAAAACACCAATACTAAGATCGGCTAAAACAAAATGATATCCCAAAGGGATAACTAAAAAACTTAATAAAACTGATATGACTGCTATAGAGGGTCCAATGCTAAATAAAGAAATATCTCCTCGGGATGGCAGAATATCTTCTTTAAAAAGTAGCTTAGTCCCATCTGCTATAGCTTGAAGCAGGCCCAGGGGGCCAGCATATTCAGGACCAATACGTTGTTGTATCGACGCAGATATTTCTCTTTCTAACCACACAATTACGAGTACCTCTATTGTTATTCCCAAAAGGAGGGTCAAAATGGGTAGAATCGATATCAGTCCATAGACTTCTTTTAATAATTCCAATTTCGAAAAAGAATTGATAGTTTCTACCTCTACCCTATCTATTATCATTTCAACGATCAACTTCCCCCATAATGATATCTATACTACCTAATATCGTCATGATATCAGCCAATTTCATTTTTTTAACTAGCTGAGGAAGAATTTGCAAATTAATAAACCCGGGTGGACGGATTTTCCATCTCCAGGGGAAAAGGCTATCATCTCCTACTAGATAAATCCCTAATTCACCTTTTGGGGCTTCTACTCTTACATAAAGCTCTTGTCTTGACAATTCAAAATTGGGCGAAGGTTTTTTACCAAGAAATTTATACTCAAAATCATTCCATTCAGAATTATTTTCTTTCTTAAAGCGTCGGACTTCTAAATTTTCATAAGGTCCTCCAGGAATTTTTTCTACAGCTTGTTGAATTATTTTGATGGATTCCCTCATTTCACCAATTCGTACTAAATAGCGAGCTAACGAATCCCCTTCTTTTTGCCATTGGACTTTCCAATCAAATTGGTTGTAAGACTCATAAGGATCTACTTTACGAAGATCCCATTGTATTCCAGAAGCTCGTAACATCGGTCCCGATAAGCCCCAATTTACTGCTTCTTCTCCGCTAATAAAACCTACTCCTTCAACTCGCTCTAAAAAAATTGGATTCTGTGTAATAAGTTGTTGATATTCAACAACTCCGCGTAAAAAATAATCACAGAAATCTAAACATTTATCGATCCATCCATAAGGTAGATCGGCGGCTACTCCTCCGATGCGAAAGTAATTGTGCATCATTCGCATACCTGTAGCAGCTTCAAATAGATCATATATTAATTCTCTCTCTCTAAAAATATAGAAAAAAGGAGTCTGTGCGCCGAGATCCGCCATAAAAGGTCCAAGCCATAGCAAGTGAGAAGCTATCCGGCTTAATTCTAACATAATTACCCTAATATAGCTGGCTCTTTGTGGTATTTGAATATTCTCCAAGAATTCTGGTGCATTTACTGTTATTGCTTCTGTAAACATAGTAGCTAAATAATCCCACCTTGTTACATAAGGTAAGTATTGTATAATAGTTCGGTTTTCCGCGATTTTTTCCATTCCTCTGTGTAAATACCCTAATATGGGTTCACAATCAATAACATCCTCACCATCGAGAGTAACGATCAGTCGAAGAACACCATGCATTGATGGGTGTTGAGGGCCCATATTGACTATCATGAGATCTTTTCTTGTAAGCGGTAGACTCATATCCTTTCTTCCTTAATTCATTATTCCATGAAAATGGATTATTCCATGAATTCCTCAAAGCGAGGCTCATCAAAATGAAAAATCTAAGACTACTATAAGACTACTAAAAAAATAATAAAACAAGAAAAAAATTTGAACGATTAAATTACTGCTCCCGAATATTCAACTGACCGATTAATTTCTTATAACGTACTCTATTTTTCTTTGCCAAATAAGCCAGCAAACGTCGACGTTTTCCCAAAAGTCTTCGTAGACCTCTTTCCGATGAAAAATCTTTTTTGTGTAATTCCAAATGTGAAGCAAGTCTCCGTATCTTATTGGTGAAACTGAATACTTGAAATTCAACAGAACCCCTGTTTTCTTCTTTTTCTTCTTTAACCATAAATCCAAAAATTTTTCTACCTCCTTTCTTTTTCATGTATTTTTCTGATCAGGAAAAATACAAAATTATGTCAGTTATTTTGAAGTTATTCTAATCTCGTACACACACAAATTTGCAATTATTCATCTACTACTGGAATTTGGATTTATTTTATCGATGCAAATTGGATTTGGATAGAAGGGTACATTCTTTCTAATATTTTAGATAGAAGAAATGTTTCTTCTATCTAAAATATTAGAAAGAATTTTGCTGATTTATTTATTGCTATATGCAATTTATGGAATTGATACACCATTTAATTGATATCATTTAGCAAAATGAAACACAGCATATGCATCCATCTTTTGGCTCGAGAATTTCACGGGATAGAGATATGGTATAAGAAATAGACTA
>NW_028259877.1:0-17500 GCF_056163025.1 Triticum urartu | reverse complement strand
TGAGATGGTAAATGAAAACGATTAGTCCCACACGAGGTTTGGGAATAAGTGATTGTCTGATAATGAGCAAGGAATATACGTCTTTCTGCTAAAGAGGATCTATTAAACTCATAATTCATTAGATCCTTGTTATCAATGCCAACTAGGTATCATAAGTAAATGGATCCCGGTTGTTCAATCCTTTGATAACCAAGGTCATTCTTTGCTAAAGAGAAATGATCACTATGAGTCAGACTCAATAGAATTGGATCCATTCCAAATAGCGAGAATTAGGATTCTTGATCCCTCTCAATCTCTCTTTCAATTCGAGGATCCAGAGAGGTGTTTTCATAGTCATCTCCGAATATTTGCCATCTCGGAATATTTTCGATTTCATTTTTCTATGATATGTCTTTCTATATGAAAATTGGTTATTTACGATGTACGATGATCCCTGTTAAGCATCCATGGCTGAATGGTTAAAGCGCCCAACTCATAATTGGTAAATTTGCGGGTTCAATTCCTGCTGGATGCACACGAACGGGAACATTCCATAAGTCTATTGGAACTGGCTCTCTATCCATGGAATCTCATCCATCATCCATACATAACGAATTGGTATGGTATATTCATACCATAACATAAGAACAATAAGAACTCGAATTCTTATCGATACTGGAACTCAGAGCATAGGAGGGAAAGTCGATTTATGGATGGAATCAAATACGCAGTATTTACAGAAAAAAGTCTTCGTTTATTGGGAAAGAATCAATATACTTTTAATGTCGAATCGGGATTCACTAAGACAGAAATAAAGCATTGGGTCGAACTCTTCTTTGGTGTTAAGGTGGTAGCTGTGAATAGCCATCGACTACCTGGAAAAGGTAGAAGAATAGGACCTATTCTGGGCCATACAATGCATTACAGACGTATGATCATTACCCTTCAACCGGGTTATTCTATTCCACTTCTAGATAGAGAAAAAAACTAAAGGAGAATACTTAATAATACGGCGAAACATTTATACAAAACACCTATCCCGAGCACACGCAAGGGAACCGTAGACAGGCAAGTGAAATCCAATCCACGAAATAATTTGATCCATGGACGGCACCGTTGTGGTAAAGGTCGTAATTCCAGAGGAATCATTACCGCAAGGCATAGAGGGGGAGGTCATAAGCGCCTATACCGTAAAATAGATTTTCGACGGAATCAAAAAGACATATCTGGTAGAATCGTAACCATAGAATACGACCCTAATCGAAATGCATACATTTGTCTCATACACTATGGGGATGGTGAGAAGAGATATATTTTACATCCCAGAGGGGCTATAATTGGAGATACTATTGTTTCTGGTACAAAAGTTCCTATATCAATGGGAAATGCCCTACCTTTGAGTGCGGTTTGAACTATTGATTTACGTAATTGGAAGTAACCAATTAGGTTTACGACGAAACCTAGAAATCGATCACTGATCCAATTTGACTACCTCTACGGGATAGACCTCAACAGAAAACTGTTGAGTAACGGCAGCAAGTGATTGAGTTCAGTAGTTCCTCATAGAAAATTATTGGCTCTAGAGATATGGTAATATGGAGAAGACAAAATTGTTTGAAGCACGCACAGAACCGGAAGCGCCCCTTGTTTCAAAGAGAGGAGGACGGGTTATTCACATTTAATTTGATGGTCAGAGGCAAATTGAAAGCTAAGCAGTGGTAATTAAGACCCCCGGGGGAAAATAGGGATGTCTCCTACGTTACCCATAATATGTGGAAGTATCGACGTAATTTCATAGAGTCATTCGATCTGAATGCTACATGAAGAACATAAGCCAGATGACGGAACGCAGAGACCTAGGATGTAGAAGATCATAACATGAGCGATTCGGCAGATTTGGATTCCTTTCCTATATATCCACTCATGTGGTACTTCATCATATGATTCATATAAGATCCATCTGTCTAGAGATCGTCATATACATCTAGAAAGCCGTATGCTTTGGAAGAAGCTTGTACAGTTTGGGAAGGGGTTTTTTGAGAGAAAAGAAGAATCTACTTCAACCGATATGCCCTTAGGCACGGCCATGCATAACATAGAAATCACACGTGGAAGGGGTGGGCAATTAGCTAGAGCAGCAGGTGCTGTAGCGAAACTCATTGCAAAAGAGGGTAAATCGGCCACTTTAAGATTACCATCTGGGGAGGTCCGTTTAGTATCCCAAAACTGCTTAGCAACAGTCGGACAAGTGGGTAATGTTGGGGTGAACCAAAAAAGTTTGGGTAGAGCCGGATCTAAGTGTTGGCTAGGTAAACGCCCCGTAGTAAGAGGGGTAGTTATGAACCCTGTGGACCACCCCCATGGGGGCGGTGAAGGGAAAGCTCCCATTGGTAGAAAAAAACCCACAACCCCTTGGGGTTATCCTGCGCTTGGAAGAAGAACTAGGAAAAGGAAAAAATATAGCGATAGTTTTATTCTTCGTCGCCGTAAGTAAATACGTAACTAGGAATATGGAAAATTGCATTTTTGGAATTTGCAATAATGCGATGGGCGAACGACGGGAATTGAACCCGCGCATGGTGGATTCACAATCCACTGCCTTGATCCACTTGGCTACATCCGCCCCTTATCCAGCTAAAGGATTTTTTTCTTTTTTCCATTGATCATTATTCTATTTATTCTGACCTCCGTACTTCGATCGAGATATTGGACATAGAATGCCACTCTTTAAAAAGGAAAAAAGGAGTAATCAGCTGTGACACGAAAAAAAACGAATCCTTTTGTAGCTCATCATTTATTGGCAAAGATAGAAAAGGTCAATATGAAGGAGGAGAAAGAAACAATAGTAACGTGGTCCCGGGCATCTAGCATTCTACCCACAATGGTTGGCCATACAATCGCGATTCATAATGGAAAGGAACATATACCTATTTACATAACAAATCCTATGGTAGGTCGCAAATTGGGGGAATTCGTGCCTACTCGGCATTTCACGAGTTATGAAAATGCAAGAAAGGATACTAAATCTCGTCGTTAACTGAATTCTGAATAGAAAGATTAAGAAGAAAAAAAGATTCAAAATAAAGTAAAGGTAGGCGGGGAATAACCTTATTTATGACAAGTTTCAAACTAGTAAAGTATATCCCTAGGATAAAGAAGAAGAAAAGTGGGCTAAGGAAACTCGCAAGGAAAGTTCCAACCGATCGTCTACTTAAGTTCGAGAGAGTTTTCAAAGCACAAAAACGTATCCCTATGTCTGTTTTCAAAGCACAAAGAGTTCTTGACGAGATTCGCTGGCGTTACTACGAGGAAACTGTTATGATACTGAACCTCATGCCCTATCGAGCATCTTATCCCATCTTAAAGTTGGTTTATTCGGCAGCCGCAAATGCTACTCATTATAGGGATTTCGACAAAGCGAATTTATTTATTACTAAAGCCGAAGTCAGTAGGAGTACTATTATGAAGAAATTCAGACCTCGAGCTCGAGGACGTAGTTTCCCCATAAAAAAAAGCATGTGTCATATAACAATTGTACTAAATATAGTAAAGAAATCTAAATAACCTTTAGATCCATCTAAGATTTCGATTCCCAGTAAAAAAAATATAGAATAGAAAAATATGGGACAAAAAATAAATCCACTCGGTTTCAGACTTGGTACAACCCAAAAACACCATTCCTTTTGGTTCGCACAACCAAAAAATTATTCTGAAGGTCTACAGGAAGATAAAAAAATAAGGGATTGTATCAAGAACTATATACAAAAGAATAGGAAAAAGGGCTCGAATAGAAAAATAGAATCAGACTCAAGTTCCGAAGTAATTACACATAATAGAAAAATGGACTCAGGTTCAAGTTCCGAAGTAATTACACATATAGAAATCCAAAAAGAAATCGATACGATCCACGTCATAATCCATATTGGATTCCCAAATTTATTAAAGAAAAAAGGAGCAATCGAAGAATTAGAGAAAGATCTACAAAAGGAAATTAACTCTGTAAACCAGAGATTTAATATTTCTATCGAAAAAGTTAAAGAACCTTATAGACAGCCTAACATTCTTGCAGAATATATAGCTTTCCAATTAAAAAATAGAGTTTCATTCCGAAAGGCAATGAAAAAAGCCATTGAATTAACTAAAAAAGCAGATATAAGGGGAGTAAAAGTAAAAATTGCGGGTCGTCTCGGAGGAAAAGAAATTGCACGCGCCGAATCTATTAAAAAGGGTAGACTTCCCCTCCAAACAATTCGCGCTAAAATTGATTATTGCTGCTATCCAATTCGGACTATCTATGGAGTATTAGGTGTAAAAATTTGGATATTCGTAGACGAAGAATAAGTAATCTTGTCTTCGGATTCTGTCCATTGATAGAATAAAAAATGACAAGAGACTTTTTTCCTGAAATCCCTGCAAAAGAAGAAATTATACCTCTTTCTATAAGATTTAATGAAAATTGATAAATCATTTAATATAATTGCTATGCTTAGTGTGTGACTCGTTATTTTTTTCTTTTTTTTAAGAAAAAAACTTAGTAATTATAGAAAATTAACTAATAACCAACCTATTGCTTCGTATTGTCGAGATCCTAACTAAGAAACAGTCACTATATGAATAAATACCTCTATCATAACATAAATGAGTAGATGTGTCATATAGTTGTAGCAACTGCAATTTTTTCTCTAAAAAAGAAAAGGGATTCTAGGTTGTGAAGCAAAACTAAAGGGATGTGGATAAAGGGAGGGATGATAGAAAGAAGGAAGAGGAAATAAATAAGATATAGGATTCCACTATGTATGGTCTATGAATTACATCATAAAAGGCAATGTGATAAAGCATCAATATAATAAAAATAATAGAGAATTAAAAATTGTAACTTGAAACAAGAACTACAAATTTAAAGCAATAATAAAGAGCCGCCCGGGTTAATAAAACTGAGAAAATTAACTCGGAAAGAAATTTTTTGGAAGCTCCGTTGCGGGATTCAGACCTAACCATTCAAGGAGAAGCAGTGGGAACGACAGAACCTATGATTCCATAGGATTTTATTGAAAAGAATCCTAACACTTCATTGGGTGGGATGGCGGAACAAACCAAAAAAATTGTCTTATTTGGTAAGTTTATAAATTAACAAATAAGACAGGAAAGAGTAAATATTCGCCCGCGAAATTCTTATTGAATTAGAATACTTTACCGCGATTCAATAAGAGTAAAAATAAGGATTTTTTTAAGAAGGATTACATTATCTATAAATATAGAATTTAGATAAATATACACACACATCTGGATATATTCTAGATCTTCTTTTTTGACTATATATTATATTTTTCTGTTTTAACAAATTCAATATAAAAAAAACCGAACTTTTTCTATTATCTATTAATGTGTATCTATCCGTACCGTAATATTTTGGAATATTATGAATTAGAGAAATTTACATGCTTTCTGATTCCATTCGCGAGGAGCTGGATGAGAAGAAACTCTCATGTCCAGTTTTGCAGTAGAGATGGAACTAAGAAAGAGAACCATCGACTATAACCCCAAAAGAACCAGATTTCGCAAACAACATAGAGGAAGAATGAAAGGAAAATCCTGCCGAGGCAATCGTATTTGTTTTGGTAGATATGCTCTTCAAGCACTTGAACCCGCTTGGATCACGGCGAGACAGATAGAAGCAGGACGAAGAGCAATAACACGATATGCACGTCGTGGTGGAAAAATATGGGTACGTATATTTCCCGACAAACCGGTTACACTAAGACCCACGGAAACACGTATGGGCTCGGGAAAGGGGTCCCCCGAATATTGGGTATCCGTTGTTAAACCTGGTCGTATACTTTATGAAATGGGGGGAGTATCTGAAACTGTAGCTAGAGCAGCTATCTCCATAGCTGCCAGTAAAATGCCCATACGAAGTCAATTTATTCGATTAGAGATATAGAACCCTAAAAGGGGTATGGAAGATAAAAAAAAATGCTCGGTTTTTCTTTCTGGAAAGACAATATTTCTTTCATCCTTTTGCATTGAAATAACAAATTGAAATCAAAATAATATGATTCAACCTCAGACCCTTTTAAATGTAGCAGATAATAGTGGAGCTCGAAAATTGATGTGTATTCGAGTCATAGGAGCTGCTGGTAATCAGCGATATGCTCGTATTGGTGATGTTATTGTTGCTGTAATCAAAGACGCATTGCCCCAAATGCCTCTAGAAAGATCCGAAGTAATTCGAGCTGTAATTGTACGTACATGTAAAGAGTTCAAATGCGAAGACGGTATAATAATCCGCTATGATGACAATGCTGCGGTTATAATTGATCAAAAAGGCAATCCAAAAGGAACTCGAGTTTTTGGCGCGATTGCCGAGGAATTGAGAGAATTGAATTTTACCAAAATAGTTTCATTAGCTCCTGAAGTATTATAAATACTAGTAGGCGAAATTGAGACCAAAGAATTAATTTAGTAGATTGTGTTTTACGTATATGTTTTAAAATCCAAAATGAAAAAAAAAAAAAGAAAACATGTTGATTATAGAAAAATTAGGAGGAACCTAGAATTAGAGTCTTATGGGCAAGGACACTATTGCTGATTTACTAACCTCTATAAGAAATGCGGACATGAATAAAAAAGGAACAGTTCGAGTAGTATCTACAAATATTACCGAAAACATTGTTAAAATACTTCTACGAGAGGGTTTTATTGAAAGTGTTCGGAAACATCAGGAACGTAACAGATATTTCTTGGTTTCAACTTTGCGACATCAAAAGAGAAAGACTATAAAAGGAATATATAGAACAAGAACCTTTTTAAAGCGTATCAGCCGACCCGGCTTACGAATTTATACCAACTATCAAGGAATTCCTAAAGTTTTGGGTGGAATGGGAATTGCTATTCTTTCTACTTCTCGAGGAATAATGACAGATCGAGAAGCTCGACTAAACAGAATTGGGGGAGAAGTCTTATGTTATATATGGTAATCGCCCCGCCTATAGTGCTCGAATTCTATCTCGCCCTTCCTATTTTTAAAATAAAAATAGAAAAATAGGAGAAAAAAAATATGACAGAAAAAAAAAATAGGAGAGAAAAAAAAAACCCGAGAGAAGCAAAAGTAACTTTCGAAGGTTTAGTTACGGAAGCCCTACCCAATGGAATGTTCCGCGTTCGGCTAGAGAATGACACCATCATCCTAGGCTATATTTCAGGAAAGATACGGTCTAGTTCTATACGAATACTGATGGGGGATAGGGTCAAAATTGAAGTAAGTCGTTATGATTCAAGCAAGGGACGTATAATTTATAGACTTCCCCATAAGGATTCGAAGCGTATCGAAGACTCGAAGGATAGCGAAGATTTGAAGGATAGCGAAGATTTGAAGGATACCAAAGATTCAAAGGATTAGGTTTTTCTTTTTTTTTCTAGGGTAATAAATTCTAAGTTCTAAAATTCAAGCGAAGAGACTTATTTTTTCCAAAAGATTAGATTCATAGTTTAAAAAAGGATACGGAAATATGAAAATAAGAGCTTCCGTTCGTAAAATTTGTACAAAATGTCGACTGATTCGTAGGCGTGGACGAATTAGAGTCATTTGCTCTAATCCGAAGCATAAACAAAGACAGGGGTAATCTTTCGAAAAAGAACTTTACTTTCTAAAAAGTAAAAAAAAGTACCCGCGGAAATGTTCCAATTCCAAATAAAATAATTTCATTTAAAATAATTAAAGTAAAGGGTTTATTTTACCCTGAAACGGATATCTTTGTATCTTTTTTTCTTTTTTTTATTTCTAACTCATATTTATGAGATAATAAAATATGGCAAAAGCTATACCAAAAATTGGTTCACGTAAGAAAGTGCGTATTGGTTTACGTAGGAATGCACGTTTTAGTTTACGGAAGAGTGCACGTAGAATAACAAAAGGGGTTATTCATGTTCAAGCTAGTTTCAACAATACCATTATAACTGTTACAGACCCACAAGGTCGGGTGGTTTTTTGGTCCTCGGCCGGTACTTGTGGATTCAAAAGCTCAAGAAAAGCATCACCCTATGCTGGTCAAAGAACAGCAGTAGATGCTATTCGTACAGTAGGTTTGCAACGAGCAGAAGTTATGGTAAAGGGCGCTGGTAGTGGAAGAGATGCCGCATTACGAGCCATTGCTAAAAGTGGTGTGCGATTAAGTTGTATACGCGATGTAACACCTATGCCGCATAATGGATGTCGACCGCCTAAAAAAAGACGTCTGTAAAAGAATTAACCCGCTTTCAACTTTCATTTCAAGAGAAATAAACGATTCAATGATAAAATAATAATACTAGTCTATTATGGTTCGAGAGGAGGTAGCAGGATCCACTCAAACACTACAGTGGAAGTGTGTTGAATCAAGAGTAGATAGTAAGCGCCTTTATTATGGTCGTTTCATTCTGTCCCCGCTTAGAAAAGGTCAAGCGGACACCGTCGGTATTGCCTTGCGAAGAGCTTTACTTGGAGAAATAGAAGGAACATGTATCACACGTGCAAAATTTGGGAGCGTGCCGCACGAGTATTCTACAATAGCAGGTATTGAAGAATCCGTACAAGAAATTTTACTAAATTTGAAAGAAATTGTATTGAGAAGTAATCTCTATGGAGTTAGAGACGCATCCATTTGCGTCAAAGGTCCTAGATACATAACTGCTCAAGATATCATCTTACCGCCTTCCGTAGAAATCGTTGATACGGCACAACCTATAGCTAACTTGACAGAGCCCATTGATTTCTGTATTGATTTACAGATCAAGAGAGATCGTGGATATCAGACAGAACTCAGAAAGAACTATCAAGATGGAAGTTATCCTATAGATGCTGTATCCATGCCTGTTCGAAATGTGAATTATAGTATTTTTTCTTGTGGGAATGGAAATGAAAAACACGAGATACTTTTTCTAGAAATATGGACTAATGGAAGTTTAACCCCTAAGGAAGCACTTTATGAGGCTTCTCGTAATTTGATTGATTTATTTCTTCCTTTTCTACACGCGGAGGAAGAGGGCGCTAGTTTCGAAGAAAATAAAAACAGGTTTACTCCACCCCTTTTTACTTTTCAAAAAAGATTAACTAATCTAAAGAAAAACAAAAAAGGAATTCCATTGAATTGTATTTTTATTGATCAATTAGAATTGACTTCTAGAACGTATAATTGTCTAAAAAGGGCCAATATACATACACTATTGGACCTTTTGAGTAAGACTGAAGAAGATCTTCTGAGAATTGACAGTTTTCGTATGGAAGATAGAAAACATATATGGGACACTCTAGAGAAGCATCTCCCAATTGATTTACTTAAGAATAAACTCTCGTTTTAAATCCATTGCAATTTTTTTTCTTCTTCTTTTTCGAGTTAGAATAAAAAGAAAACAATTTAGCATCTTTGGTACAATCTATATTTTCGCGAAATGGATCATAATAAAATGGATTTTAGGTATCTAGGGAAGATTCACTTGGAAGTAACTATTTCCTAGATACCTATGGTACTTCACGGTTGAATGAATCAAAAAATATCTAAAAAAGACCTAAAGTTAATGATTTATCAATGGGTAATGTTGCTCCAATACCTAACCAAAGAGCTACTACAGTACCGATTAAAAAAACGGTCGTAGCTACTGGGCGGCGAAATGGATTTTGGAATTTATTGACATTCTCTAGAAAAGGTACTGTCAATAAGCCTGTTGGCACAGAAACCATTAAAAGAACGCCCAATAACTTATTGGGTACCGTACGGAGTATTTGAAACACGGGAAAGAAGTACCACTCGGGTAATATTTCCAGAGGAGTTGCAAACGGATCTGCCGGTTCACCAATCATTGATGGCTCGAGAACCGCTAAACCTACATTACATGCAATAGTACCTAGAATTACTACTGGAAAAATATATAAAAGATCGTTGGGCCATGCGGGTTCCCCGTAATAATTATGTCCCATCCCTTTAGCTAATTTAGCTCTTAATACAGGATCATTTAAGTCTGGTTTCTTTGTTATTGGGATAGGTGAACTCTTTAGGATCCATCCCCCAAAGGAACCGGACATGAGAATTTATCATCATCCGGCTCGAGCAAGAGTGAAAGAAATAAGACCGCGGAAGATCCTTAATAGAATTAAGGTTTATAATGACTCAATGACTCTAGGCAAGAAAAGCTTTATCAGATTCTCTTTTCCGAAGTTGCACCTACAACTACTCATTGAAAATAATCCTATTCTTATGGGTAAATGCTCAATATCCAAGTGGGCTTACAAATTTGATCATGATCAATTGCTTTGTGGATTGTCTCATGTCTCTTGATTAGTTGGTATTTATCCCCTCAATATCGCAAGTTTCTTACCTCCAAACAAAATATTTACTTGTTACTAATAAAAAATCAAAAAGTTTAGCCTACATTCTTCCTTAGATCCCTTCTTTTACTCCGATAGTATTGCGGATCACAATCGATGCAAAGAAAATGAATGCATTTCCATACTATAATAAAAAGGTAAGTGTAATAAATAGAGAACTGGATCATGTCACATGACTTATTCCATTTCTACTCTATGGGATCTTACGGAGCCTGTTCATGGATGACATGGTTGCGGTATGATCATAGAAGATATTCTCCTCAAGTGAACCAGCCTATCCTTCCTAGGTAGGGGACTTACATGTTGATTGGATGCGGAGACACCTTTGGTTGTGAATTCTAATGTGGCAGATCCAATTCTTTATCTGCATGGCCAAATCAATAATTCAAGTCACACACTCCCATAATCCGCCTTTTTTCTTTCGTAAAATTAACTTCAACTATTTGTATTGTATAAAAATACTTTGGAGTTGAAGAGAAGTATCCAAATGACATGTGTTATTTTACAATAACCCATGCTTGTAGCAATGAAATACCAAAACCTACCCGATATGATATATGATAATTATAATTCTCTATGATATGCCTTCCCTATAAAGGACCCGAAATACCTTGCTTACGTATCATTGGAAAGTGCATTAACATAAATACGGCAGTAAGCAGAGGCAGTACAAAGGTATGTAAACTATAAAAACGAGTCAAAGTGGATTGGCCCACACTAGCACTTCCGCGTAATAACTCCACTAAAGGCGATCCTATTACCGGAATGGCGTCAGGTACACCTGTCACAATTTTGACTGCCCAATAGCCAATTTGATCCCAAGGCAAAGAATAACCAGTTACACCAAATGATGCAGTCAAAACAGCCAAAACCACACCTGTGACCCAAGTTAATTCGCGGGGTTTTTTAAATCCCCCTGTGAGATACACACGAAATACATGCAGGATCATCATTAAAACCATCATACTTGCTGACCATCGATGAACTGATCGGATTAACCAACCAAAGTTGGCCTCGGTCATTATGTATTGAACCGAGGAAAAAGCCTCTGTAACGGTTGGTCGGTAGTAAAAAGTCATAGCAAAACCGGTAGCGACTTGTACTAGAAAACAAGTAAGTGTAATTCCCCCTAAACAATAAAATATGTTGACATGGGGAGGAACATATTTACTAGTTATATCATCTGCAATTGCCTGAATCTCAAGACGTTCCTCAAACCAATCATATACTTTATTGAGATAGGTAACTAACCCGAGTCCCCCTCTAAGAGCCGTATATGAAAATTTCATCTCGTACGGCTCAAGCAGAAACACAAAAATTTTCAACGAATATTAGAAAAAAGGTTCAAAACTTCATCAGCCACTGAATTGGGTCGATTTGCCTTGAAGATATCAAATAAGAAAAATCCGGAATATCTTCTTTGTGATGATAATGCCAAAAAATCTCAAGTTGGCGCGTCTTTCTTTCTTCCTTTCCCTTATGTTGGTCATTAGAGGCTTCTTGACTTTTCTCTTCCCTATAAAGGATTTGTTTTTTTATGCGTAATATAGAAATTATCTTGTTGAGATCCTATGAATCAGTTCAATTAAAACCTTAGATTCATACTAGAGCCACGATGATTTAGTCTCAAGCTAAACAAAAGGCAAGGGTTCTTCGAATAAGAACCGCTTGATAATCATTTATTGAATCAGTGTAATGACTCGACAAAATCGAGAGAAAAAAAGTTGTCTTTTGGGCAAACAAAATTGGAAGGAAGAAAATTTCTTTTTTATTTTTATTTAAGAACTACTTGAATTTTTCAGTCTGGTTGCGAGGTCTTAATAGTGAGTATGAATCATAGTTCCATTTTTTTTTGATCCACTCTATCTATTTCGTGTTCCAGATACTAGAATAAATAATATCTGACGAATTAGAATCATCTTGATAGAGATAACAGGCCCTTTCTATGTATTATCAATAGGATCAATTCTAACAAGTCACACACTCATATTCCAGAGATACCGAAACAAAAAAATTCCGCGGTCGAACTACCATAATATCTAGAAATGTAGATCTTAAACTAGAAAGGCTTTTTTGGATGGAAAAACTCTGACTTCCTAGTTTTAGTTAGTAGAAACCTAATTGGTTAAAATTCCGTCCAGTAAAACGGAAGAATTATAAATTTCTAAAATGATAGATAGGAATATAGCGAATAAAGCCATTGCGATCCCCATAAAAGGAGTAGTCCCCCAACCCGGGGCGACTTTCCCATATTCCGAATTCAAGGGTTTCAGTAAACTACCTGCACCAGTTCGTTTTGGCCTAGGTTTAGAACTATCTTCAACGGTTTGTGTAGCCATAAATTCTATTTAATCATTGGTGTTGACTTTGTATACTATTCCGTTGTAGTTGTAAATACACGATCTTTTCGTAGATCCATTGTAATCTTGAAATTCTATAAAAATGGAAACAGCAACTTTAGTCGCCATCTCCATATCTGGTTTACTTGTAAGCTTTACTGGGTATGCCTTATATACCGCGTTTGGGCAACCCTCTCAACAATTAAGAGATCCATTCGAAGAACACGGAGACTAATTTAAGTAAGAAGTCTCCCAGATAGGGGGACTTCTTACTTAAATGAAATTATTTTATTCTTTTAGTTGGAGTTGGTGGAACCTTAGGTGGTTCTCGGAAGAAGATAGCGAAAAAAATTATCCCTAAAGTCGAAACTAAAAGGAACGTATAAACCAATGCTTCCATAGATTCGATCCTGGTTTATTTACAATTATAACTTCCACACCTATTCATTTGTCATTTGGGATAATTTCCCATATAAAGAAAGAAAAAGAGTCAAAGAAAGGATGGGAGATGTTTCCCATGTCAAATCAAAAAAGAGAGGTGAAAGATACTATAACAATGTGTATCAAACTGCCTGTTTCCTTGTAGTTGGATCTCCCACTTTTTGGAATGTTCCAAATTCCACTTGAGCATCCAAATCTGGATCAATACCAGCAAAAACATCTCGGAACAATGTTCTAGCGCCATGCCAAATGTGTCCGAAAAAGAAGAGCAAAGCAAAGGTAGCATGACCAAAAGTGAACCAACCCCTTGGACTGCTGCGAAAAACACCATCAGATTTCAAAGTAGCCCGGTCTAATTCAAAAATTTCCCCTAATTGAGAACGCCTCGCATATTTTTTTACAGTAGCAGGATCAGAATAACTTACTCCATTAAGTTCGCCACCATAGAACTCCACCGTTACACCTACTTGTTCAACACTATATTTGGATTCTGCTCTTCTAAAAGGAACGTCTGCTCTAACAATTCCCTCCTCATCTACCAAAACAACCGGAAATGTTTCAAAAAAAGTAGGCATACGGCGTACAAAAAGCTCACGTCCTTCTTTATCTCTAAAGACGGGATGTCCTAACCATCCAACAGCTATTCCATCCCCATTGTCCATTGAGCCTGCTCTGAATAATCCCCCTTTTGCCGGATTATTACCAATATAATCATAAAAGGCTAATTTTTCGGGAATTTTAGACCAAGCTTCTGATAAACTAAGATTTTCGGCTAAACCATTGCTAACTCTTCGATATATTTCTTGCTGAAAGTATCCCTGATCCCACTGATAACGAGTAGGCCCAAATAATTCGATTGGGGTCGTTGCTGACCCATACCACATAGTTCCAGCAACTACGAAAGCTGCAAAAAAAACAGCAGCGATACTACTGGAAAGTACAGTTTCAATATTGCCCATACGTAATCCTTTATATAGACGTTGAGGCGGACGGACACTAAGATGGAATAAGCCCGCTAATATACCCAATGTACCCGCAGCAATATGATGAGAAGCTATTCCCCCCGGAACAAAAGGATCAAAACCTTCTGCACCCCACGCTGGATTTACAGCTTGTACTTTTCCAGTTAGTCCATAAGGATCGGATACCCATATCCCAGGACCATACAAACCCGTTACATGAAATGCCCCAAAGCCAAAGCAAGCCACCCCTGCAAGAAATAAATGAATTCCAAAGATCTTGGGCAAATCCAAAGAGGGTTTTCCCGTCCGCTCATCAGAGAATATTTCTAGGTCCCAATATACCCAATGCCAGATCGCTGCCAAGAAACACAAGCCAGAAAACACAATATGCGTACCTGCCACACCTTCATAACTCCAAATACCCGGATTTGTTACAGTTCCTCCTGAAATACTCCAACCACCCCACGAATCCGTTATTCCTAAACGAGTCATGAAGGGAATTACGAACATACCTTGTCTCCACATTGGATCCAGAACAGGATCAGAGGGATCAAAAACTGCTAATTCGTATAAAGCCATTGAGCCAGCCCAACCAGAAACTAGAGCTGTGTGCATTATATGCACCGCAAGCAATCGACCCGGATCATTCAATACGACAGTATGAACACGATACCAAGGCAAACCCATGGAAATACCCCTTTAGCAAAGAAAAATAGACACGATGTCGCTTTATTTTATCGCATTGAAAAAGACTATCCATATCCTATGTACCTAACCCTTCTAGGGGATTCTGTGTCAGAAAGCGCGAATATTTATTTCATTCCATTAAAAATAAGAAGCCAATTCTGTTCATAAGAAGAAAGAGAAGCAGATCTATTCTATACTCGATAAGTGCCAATATGCAATGGGTAACTTGGCCAATTTGGAAAAAACGAAGAATAGATCGCTACCCCTCTTTGTTTAGCATTCAAATCACCCATTCCCTTTTCTTTATTCAATCTGTCTTACATTCCTTATATGTATAACCTTTCAATCTACGTATTAATAGAATCTATAATATTCATATAGAATAAGAATAAAAATTAAGACAATAAACTGCGGATTCTTTCTTTCTGTTCCATTCTTACGTTTCCATATTAAAGTGTGGTTTTCTTACTTAAATTTAATAATATTAATCTAATATGCCCATTGGTGTTCCAAAAGTACCTTACCGGATTCCTGGAGATGAAGAAGCGACTTGGGTTGACTTATACAATGTTATGTATCGAGAAAGGACACTTTTTTTAGGTCAAGAGATTCGTTGCGAGATCACGAATCATATTACAGGTCTCATGGTATATCTGAGTATAGAAGATGGAATTAGTGATATTTTTTTGTTTATAAACTCCCCAGGCGGGTGGCTAATCTCAGGAATGGCTATTTTTGATACGATGCAAACGGTGACACCAGATATATATACAATATGCCTCGGAATAGCCGCCTCCATGGCGTCCTTCATTCTGCTTGGAGGAGAACCCACCAAGCGTATAGCATTCCCTCACGCGAGGATTATGCTTCACCAACCTGCTAGTGCTTATTATCGGGCAAGGACACCAGAATTTTTACTAGAAGTAGAAGAGTTACACAAAGTTCGCGAAATGATCACAAGGGTTTATGCAGTAAGAACAGGCAAGCCTTTTTGGGTTGTATCCGAAGACATGGAAAGGGATGTTTTTATGTCAGCAGACGAAGCCAAAGCTTATGGACTTGTCGATATTGTAGGGGATGAAATGATTGACAAGCACTGCGATACTGATCCAGTGTGGTTTCCAGAAATGTTTAAGGATTGGTAGTGTCCGGATTTCTTGTAAAGTTATTTCACAGCTAAATTCGTGTTTTCCTCGATTTAATAGAAAATAGAAAGACTTCATGATGAGCAATCATCAGGTTAAGATGGATCTAAACCAATCCATTTTTTTCTATATACATACAACATGCCGACGGTTAAACAACTTATTAGAAACGCAAGACAGCCAATACGAAATGCTCGAAAAACGGCCGCGCTTAAAGGATGCCCTCAGCGTCGAGGAACATGTGCTAGGGTGTATGTGCGACTCGTTCAGATCATGACTTCAAACAAATATAAAAAAAATTGAAGTATCCATGATTAGTACCAATGAATAGGATATAGCTTCTCTATCCTAGATTTCTATGGTATATGGAATTTATGGTTTCCTTTGGTGCAAATCCAATTATCTAAATTGGAAATAAGAAGCAATTCTCCCATTGGTAGCAAATGGTTATCCATTAAGCGGAGGAAATAGTAATAAAAAGAAAAAGGCTTATGCTCCTTTATCTTAAAAGAACGGACTAACAGGGTCAGCTACTTAGCCAACTTTCATAATTAAATACCGTCACTGTATGGATAACTCTTATTGTGAAAAGAGCTATTTACTCTATAATGGATAGGTAGAGCCAAAGAATGTGGACTATACAAGTTCGCAATACCTTTTGATGAAAGAAAGGGCTCCGGTGTATAGAGAGGGCCTCACCGTTTAAAAGGGAACCATAGAAACGATGGAACCCACTATTTTTTTTAGTATTATTAGAATGAATTTGTTATTTCGTATAGAAATAACTGAACGGAGTGGAATAAAAAATCGTGGTTGGGAAGGTTACTATAGCAAAAGCCATTGGAATTAATATTTTATATATCGGAATAATTAGTTTTGTTATTAATGAGAAAAAGGGTGGCTAAAAGAAGAGAAATCATTAGTTATTCATTAAGGTTAATTTGATTCAATGACCAGAGTTCCGCGAGGATATATAGCCCGGAGACGACGAACAAAAATGCGTTCATTTGCCTCAAACTTTAGAGGGGCTCATTTAAGACTTAATCGAATGATTACCCAACAGGTAAAAAGAGCTTTTGTTTCCTCTCATCGAGATAGAGGTAGGCAAAAGAGGGATTTTCGTCGTTTGTGGATCACTCGGATAAACGCAGCAACGCGGGTATATAAAGTATTCGATAGTTATAGTAAATTAATACACAACCTGTACAAGAAGAAATTGATTCTTAATCGTAAAATGCTTGCACAAGTAGCTGTATCAAATCCAAATAATCTTTACACGATTTCCAATAAAATAAAGATCATCAATTAAAGGTATAAATAAAGTAATATACTGGAATAATAAAAGATGAATTCCCGGAGAGGGAACTCCGGGAAGATACAATAAATTAAGATTAAGTGGTAGGAATCAACGAGCTGGATTACTTTCTTTATAATATATATAGGTCTGGCCCTTTCGAATTCGAATAAAACATCAACAATCGGAACTTAAGTTCCGGTTGTTGTTTCTTAAATTTTGGTTGTTGTTTCTTAAGTTTCGATTGGAATTGTACTTTTGCGTTAATTGAGGAATATGTCTATTTTTTCTGG
>NW_028259876.1:0-30320 GCF_056163025.1 Triticum urartu | reverse complement strand
AATCCTATTTTTATTTTGGATGCAATTTAAATTAGTCTTTGGATACAAATCGCCAGAATGTATATTCTTCCTCAATATGCTATTGAGAGGAAAAGGATTTAATCCTTTATAAGAACTAAAGTTTTCATCGGAATATAAAAATAAAAAACTTAAGGATGCCTTAAGTATATCATTTCAAATTCAGTTATTAATAGAACGAATCACACTTTTACCACTAAACTATACCCGCTACATTGTAGATTATGGTATAAATGGTACCCTTTGTCAAGGATAGCCATTTGACAAGAAGGCTAATTCCCCCTTATTGAATCAGATGGAGAAGGTTCATGACACTGAGCCGTTGGTACTTCTACTTCGATCGCTCGCCTTTACTTTAGGATTTAGATAGCCCCTCTGGTCTGTAAAAAAAATCTTTTCTTACCATGCTAATAGCGCCTGAACCAAATGTATTTATTTTGATTAGGATCCTATTCTACGGTTACGACTACAATAATAATTATTTACTTTGCAAGGACGTAAGTGTGTCAGACTGCTAAATTGTTTTATTATTCCTACAATATAAACTAGGGGATATAGGGGGTAACACTGTCCCTATAAATTCCTTTTTTCCTTTTCTTTTTTGTCCAGAATTGAACAAAAAAGAAATTATGGAAGATGTTTTCTTCCCCCATTAAGTCCGAGCCATAGAGTAAGAGTGAGATGAGTTTTCCAAATTCATCATAGACTTTCCCTATGGCTTGATAGAAGTAAGCAGCAAAGAGTCGTAACTTAAAGAAAAAAACGGACAGGGCCGACAGATTTACCTGATGTAAAGAAGATCCTAAAAGTCTCTGATTAGTCGACTCTCTCCATTTAACACTTTCCTCTCTCTCCTTTTTTCCACTGACTCAATTCTAGTTTATTAGATTCTTGTTTAAAAGAATGCAAAAAGTTCAATAGAACTAAGAACACATAAAAAATAGCATAGAGGATCAAGGCCATTACCAAAAGTTCCTCCCAAGGATCCTATATCCTATTGGGTATCTGTTCCCCGCCTTTTCCCGCTAGGATCGGAAATCTTATATTTTCCATATCCATATACCGTTGAATCCTTGGGGTTCCAGAATCCGCCTATTTTACTAGTCTTCGGAAACGGAAAACCCTGAACCAAGAAGAGTTGGATATGTTATGTAGGGTATGTTTTTTTTTATTAATTTTATTTTGAGCTCTCAAGATATCGATATATACATATACAATCTCTACATAATGTCTCTCTCTCTATCTCTATATATTATATATATAATATGTACATTATGCAGTAGACCCATAATGGGAAATCCAAGTGGCTAATTTTTGAATTAAATAAAAAGCCCTTTTAACTCAGTGGTAGAGTAATGCCATGGTAAGGCATAAGTCATCGGTTCAAATCCGATAAAGGGCTTTTTAAATTAGTGGTAGAGTAATCTCGTGCTAAGACGTAAGTCGTTGGTTCGAATCTGATAGAGTACTTTTCTACTAAATTGATTCACTTTTTTTCTTTGTTTTTGAAACTTTCTCTATATTTTTAGAGAATTTTATGACTTAGTGCGGGATGGATGCATTTTTGGTATGAACACTAAATGAAGCACGGAGAATTAATCTATAACGATCAACTAAAAAAAATCCTAGATGAAAACATAACAGAAAAGTTGGAAAAACTCTTTGCTTTGGATCTATTTATACTTTTCGAGTATATTGACAATTCCAAAAAACTGCTCATACTATGATTATAGTATAATCACGAGCGGTTGTATATGGCCCTATCGTCTAGTGATGCCCCTATCGTCTAGTGGTTCAGGACATCTCTCTTTCAAGGAGGCAGCGGGGATTCGACTTCCCCTGGGGGTAGGGAGTATTATGAAAGGAGGTTAATCATAGATTAGCAAAAACCCTAGAATAAATTCTTCCTGGGTCGATGCCCGAGTGGTTAATGGGGACGGACTGTAAATTCGTTGACAATGTCTACGCTGGTTCAAATCCAGCTCGGCCCAAACCAAAAATCTAGGGCTTCGTGAGTATGAACTAAATCCTTTTGTTTTTCTTCCATAAAATAAAATGTCTGATCTATAGAAATAAAAGATAAAGAAAAAAGGGAAATTTTTTTTTCTAATCCATATCTCTCTCATTCCTTTCTTACAAACAAAAGAGTTTTTCTTATTGAAGGCTGGATTATTATCCATTTTTAGTGATAAAAAATCACGACATACTAGTTATGTCACTCTCACTATACCCACGTATAATATAATATGTGGGTATGTAGTATATGATTCGTCTATTTCTTAGAGTACGAAAGACGAATCGAATCTTCTTATGGTTCTATTTAAGAATGGGTATGCCATACACCCCGCGGGGATTGTAGTTCAATTGGTCAGAGCACCGCCCTGTCAAGGCGGAAGCTGCGGGTTCGAGCCCCGTCAGTCCCGAACTAGGGTTCAATGAATGGAGAAATTGATATTTCCTTTTTCCATGAAAAAAAGGGGCAGGGAGCAAGATCAAATACCCACAGGGCACCCTTACTTCACTTTTTTATTTTGCATCTCTCATTAAAGAGGGAGGGAGGGCATATAGGAATTTTTTTTTCACTACTCCCAATCGATAAAGAAAGACACACATACGATATGTGGATTAGTAGAATTTAGGATATTATATTACTCTATCTTTCTTTATGATGATACCATCCTCATCTTAATTTCCTATTCCACTCTTATGGAATAGAGTACCGGTATTTTACCGGAATCCATACATAAATCGTATTCCCTTTTTATTTCAGACCTCTTTTCCCCATCTCACTTCTACTGCTTATTTGGATGTCTATGTGACCCATAGAAAGTGAAAGTTGGTCATATAATACATACATAATTGTATGTATAACTATAAGAAAAAGGAAGGGAAATTGTATAAGATTAAGAAAGTATAAGATTAAGAAAGCTCGTGGGTTAGAGATATAGAAAAGAAAAAGTAGAAAAGGATTAAAAAAGAGGGAATTCCTAATCCAATCAAAAAACCCATTTTGGTCTTAGTGTGGATAGAGGATCTTCCTATGTTATACTATATAACTCTCATCCGTGAAATATAACTCTCATCCATGAATTGATTTGATAGATCCGATATTCATAATATTGAATTGATTCAGTATTATCAGAATGCAAGCCCTACCCTTGAATTTACAAGATACCCCTTTTTCCTCTCCATGGGATTACATCCCGAGTTATTGTGAAAATAAAAAATAAAGAGGTTATGGAAGTCAATATTCTCGCATTTATTGCTACTGCACTGTTCATTCTAGTTCCTACTTCTTTTTTACTTATTATTTATGTAAAAACAGTCAGCCAAAATAATTAATTGGAATTCCAATTAATCATTGAAGAAATTAAAAAGGGATTAAATAAAAAAAATCCAAGTCTTAAATGAAAGGATCTGGTTGGAATCTTAAAGTGTGGTAGAAAGAACTACATATAGTTTTTTCTACGACACTTTAGATTCTTTCTATTATATTATCTTTGAATCTACATAGAATAGATTAGTAGATTGAAATAGTTAAGTAGTCTAATTCAATTTCTTTTTTCATTGCATCCACTTAATTTCAATCAGGTCAAAATAAAAAAATCTAAGACAATTCTTGACCAAAGAATCCATGGAAGGAAAGAAAAATAATATGAAGAATAGACTATAGTAAAAAGTAAAAGGAAATGGAAAATGTGTGATATGCCGTGAATAGTTCCGTGGAAGAAAGTCTAATTTTCTTATGTATAGAACTTTTTTTAACCATTCGTCATTTCTAGTAGAAATTCTGAATTGGTATAATGGCTCTTTCTTACATTACAACTTACAATACAAGAGTTTCTTACAGGAGTGAAACAAAACTAAAGAAAAAGATTAAAGAATAACGTTTGACAAAATGATTAATGCAAAATGATCCATTAAAGAAAAGAATTGATACAACAATTTGATTACTTAATCAATTAGTAGTATCCCTAGAGTCCACTCCTTCCCCATACTACTAGTGAAAGAGAAAATGTAAAGACTACCATTAAAGCAGCCCAAGCGAGACTTACTATATCCATCTAAATTATGTCTCCTATTTCTATGAAGGGATTATTCTACTATTGATCAATAATCATAGTGGAATCAAGGGTACAGAGTCAAAAAGGGATTCCGCCCTAAGGCCATGGATCAATCAGTTCAAGGAATTTACTCCTAACAAATTCTTATAGGAATTCTGGTAGAATTAGAGAGCATTAAAAATACGAGATACTATAGCCCTTTTTTCCTTAAAAAAGAAAGAGTACGGGAATGATGTCCTGAATAGAAGAAGCGGGAATAGGAAGATTTTTTATTCCTTTTGTTACTCTTTTTTTTTTTTTTAAGCAAAGGACGCCCGAATATACCATAAAATTATCGATAGATAAATATTTATTGGATACCTACCTTACCTAATGTTTATTTTTGACCTAAACCCTGCAGCCTTGCTTTGTATCATTCTATGAAAGAATGAAGAGATTTTATCCATAATACAACTCCTAAATTGATTTTTGATCGACCTATTTAATCTGATTCTCGTTAGAATTAAGTAGTCCTTACTTTAGTGTATGTAGGTAACATAAGATGTACGATAAAAAAATGTATAATAATTAGTAAGTCTTGATATTCTTTCGTGGAGTCCCTTCTTGAATCTTAGATTGAAAAAAAAAAAGAATGCCCCTTAGGGACCTTTCTTTGGATACCAAGATTTCTGACATCTTATCCTCGTATTTTAAAATTATCAAATCGAATCTCAATTAAGAACCAATTCAAATTCATATAATAAAAGAATAAGGAAACACTACCTCACCCCTATTGATAACCATTTTGGCCACTACCGTCAAAACAAACCCTAACCCTAGTTTGAGGATAGAACTATGGTATGGTTTCTCTAAACCCAGTATCGGCAGGCCCAGTTACTCTCTTGCCCGAACTTATGCGAAGTAAAAATTTATCGAATTCGATCAGCACTATAAAAAAAACCTAAGTATTTTATTGATCAGGCGGCACCCAGATTTGAACTGGGGATAAAGGATTTGCAGTCCCCTGCCTTACCGCTTGGCCATGCCGCCAAAAAATCCGATCAAAAATCTAGAAAACAGCAAGTATTCATCCACGTTTTCTTACGAAAAGCCCCTTTTATTTTGAATATAATTCTACTTACTTTTTTCCAATCTTTTTCAAAAAATCTATTCCTGCTTTTTTTGATCCAGTTTCTATTATTCTCCTCGATAGATTCTATCTTAAAACATACATTGTTAACACAATAAAACTTCCCATTTCTTTCTATTGAGATGAAAAAGAAGAAAAAGTGGATTTCTATTCACAGGCTGCAAAATTCAGAATAAATTGGAACCGTTAACTAGAATTCTCTTTTTTTTATTGCAGTAGTGAACTACTCTTAAATCGGTATTATCTCCCCCCCCTTCAATGGCATAATAAAATATTATGGCTTTATGCTTAATCCGTGTATAGGTAAACTTTAGGTCCGAACAGCATTATTATCCAAAGATCCCCTTTATGTACATATCTCTATGGGGAATCATGCTTTAATTTTTCAAAGTATTAAATTAAATATCTTGAATAAAAAAAGGAAATTTGCTCTGATATAGAGTATAACCTGACTATCTTGGCGTACCCAAGTGAAATTACGATAAAAGAAAAGCATGGATATGGGGAGAGGTGGATAACTAGATTGGCATGTACTTAAAAAAGGGACTTACTTTATTTTAGAATTCCACAATGAAATACTGAATTTTCTAGCAATTATACTACTCCGATCCGAAATAAAAAAGAACCCTCAAATTATTTTGAGAAATTAAAGTAAGCACGCTATTCTAAATCGAAGTAAAGTCAAACTTTCTAGTATATTATATTACGGCTTTATTACATTCATAGAAAGGAGATAAAATGAGAAATCTTTGCCATCCAATCTGATTAGAATATCATAACATAAAGTATAAGTGGCAGAATTTTTTTTGTAGGAATGTTTTATCAATTCATTTTCATTTCATTTGTACCCCTGGCAAACTCGAACTTTCGTCCAAATGGTCTCTATTCATATGTATGAAATACATATATGAAATACGTATGTGGAGTTCCCTAGAATTTCATGTGATTCAGTAAACAGAATATAGATTCCATGATTGCTAGATCGATCCATAGGGATTGATGAAGAGTGAGCTGATAATGGAATTTTTCTTTGATAAACAGGAAACTTAAGATTAAGATGCTCCGGAATGGAAACGAGGGAATGTCCACAATACCCGGATTTAGTCAGATCCAATTCGAGGGATTTTGTAGGTTCATTAATCAAGCCTTGGCAGAAGAACTTGACAAGTTTCCAACAATTAAAGATCCAGATCACGAAATTGCATTTCAATTATTTGCGAAAGGATATCAACTGCTAGAACCCTCGATAAAAGAAAGAGATGCTGTGTATGAATCACTCACCTATTCTTCCGAATTATATGTATCTGCGAGATTAATTTTTGGTTTCGATGTGCAAAAGCAAACCATTTCTATCGGAAACATTCCTATAATGAATTCCTTAGGAACCTTTATTATAAATGGAATATACCGAATTGTGATCAATCAAATATTGCTAAGTCCTGGTATTTACTACCGCTCGGAATTAGATCATAAGGGAATTTCTATCTACACTGGCACTATAATATCAGATTGGGGGGGGAGATCGGAATTAGCAATTGATAAAAAAGAAAGGATATGGGCTCGCGTGAGTAGAAAACAAAAGATATCTATTCTAGTTCTATCATCAGCTATGGGTTCGAATCTAAGAGAAATTCTGGATAATGTTTCCTACCCTGAAATTTTCTTGTCTTTCCCGAATGCTAAAGAGAAGAAGAGGATTGAGTCAAAAGAAAAAGCTATTTTGGAGTTTTATCAACAATTTGCTTGTGTAGGTGGGGACCTGGTATTTTCGGAGTCCTTATGCGAGGAATTACAAAAGAAATTTTTTCAACAAAAATGTGAATTAGGAAGGATTGGTCGACGAAATATGAATCGGAGACTTAATCTTGATATTCCTCAGAACAATACATTCTTGTTACCACGAGATGTATTGGCCGCTACGGATCATTTGATTGGAATGAAATTTGGAACGGGTATACTTGACGATGACGATATGAATCACTTGAAAAATAAACGTATTCGTTCGGTTGCGGATCTGTTACAAGATCAATTCGGATTGGCTCTTGGTCGTTTACAACATGCAGTTCAAAAAACTATTCGTAGAGTATTCATACGTCAATCGAAACCGACTCCCCAAACTTTGGTAACTCCAACTTCAACTTCAATTTTATTAATAACTACTTATGAGACCTTTTTTGGCACATACCCGTTATCTCAAGTTTTTGATCAAACGAATCCATTGACACAAACTGTTCATGGGCGAAAAGTGAGTTGTTTAGGTCCTGGAGGGTTGACGGGGAGAACCGCAAGTTTTCGGAGCCGAGATATTCATCCGAGTCACTATGGGCGTATTTGTCCAATTGACACGTCTGAAGGAATCAATGTTGGACTTACTGGATCCTTAACAATTCATGCGAGAATTGATCACTTGTGGGGATCCATAGAGAGTCCGTTTTATGAAATATCTGCTGAGAAAGCAAAAGAAAAAAAAGAGAGACAGGTGGTTTATCTATCACCAAATAGAGATGAATATTATATGATAGCAGCAGGAAATTCTTTGTCCTTGAATCAAGGTATTCAGGAAGAACAGGTTGTTCCGGCTAGATACCGTCAAGAATTCTTGACTATTGCATGGGAACAGATTCATGTTAGAAGTATTTTTCCTTTCCAATATTTTTCTATTGGGGGTTCTCTCATTCCTTTTATTGAGCACAATGATGCGAATCGGGCTTTAATGAGTTCTAATATGCAGCGCCAAGCAGTTCCGCTTTCTCGGTCCGAGAAATGCATTGTTGGAACTGGATTGGAACGCCAAACAGCTCTAGATTCGAGGGTTTCCATTATAGCCGAACGCGAGGGAAAGATCATTTCTACTGATAGTCATAAGATACTTTTATCAAGTAGTGGGAAGACTATAAGTATTCCTTTAGTTAACCACCGTCGCTCTAACAAAAATACTTGTATGCACCAAAAACCCCGGGTTCCACGGGGTAAATCCATTAAAAAAGGACAAATTTTAGCAGAAGGAGCTGCTACAATTGGGGGCGAACTTGCTTTAGGAAAAAACGTATTAGTAGCTTATATGCCATGGGAAGGTTACAATTTTGAAGACGCAGTACTAATTAGCGAACGTTTGGTATATGAAGATATTTATACCTCTTTTCACATCCGGAAATATGAAATTCAGACGGATACGACAAGCCAGGGCTCCGCTGAAAAAATCACTAAAGAAATACCACATCTAGAAGAACATTTACTCCGCAATTTGGACAGAAATGGAGTTGTTAGGTTGGGATCCTGGGTAGAAACTGGTGATATTTTAGTAGGTAAATTAACGCCTCAGATAGCGAGCGAATCATCTTATATCGCGGAAGCTGGATTATTACGGGCCATATTTGGCCTTGAGGTTTCCACTTCAAAAGAAACTTCTCTGAAATTACCTATAGGTGGAAGAGGGCGCGTTATCGATGTGAAATGGATCCAAAGGGACCCGCTCGACATAATGGTTCGTGTATATATTTTACAGAAACGTGAAATCAAAGTTGGGGATAAAGTAGCCGGAAGACATGGGAATAAAGGGATCATTTCCAAAATTTTGCCTAGGCAAGATATGCCCTATTTGCAAGATGGAACACCCGTTGATATGGTCTTCAATCCCTTAGGAGTACCCTCCCGAATGAATGTGGGACAAATATTTGAAAGCTCGCTCGGATTAGCGGGGGATCTGCTAAAGAAACATTATAGAATAGCACCCTTTGATGAGAGATATGAGCAAGAGGCTTCAAGAAAACTTGTGTTTTCAGAATTATATGAAGCCAGTAAAGAAACAAAAAATCCATGGGTATTTGAACCCGAGTACCCGGGAAAAAGCAGAATATTTGATGGAAGAACAGGCGACCCCTTTGAGCAACCTGTTCTAATAGGGAAGTCCTATATCTTAAAATTAATTCATCAAGTTGATGAGAAAATTCATGGGCGTTCTACTGGGCCCTACTCACTTGTTACACAACAACCGGTTAGAGGAAGAGCCAAGCAAGGGGGACAACGAGTAGGAGAAATGGAAGTTTGGGCTTTAGAAGGATTTGGTGTTGCTCATATTTTACAAGAGATACTTACTTATAAATCTGACCATCTTATAGCTCGCCAAGAAATACTTAATGCTACGATCTGGGGAAAAAGAATACCTAATCATGAGGATCCTCCAGAATCTTTTCGAGTGCTCGTTCGAGAACTACGATCTTTGGCTCTAGAACTGAATCATTTCCTTGTATCTGAAAAGAACTTCCAGGTTAATAGGGAGGAAGTTTGATCGGAATAAATATAAATTCTTTTCTTATTTCTATTTTATGATTGACCAATATAAACATCAACAACTTCAAATTGGACTCGTTTCCCCTCAACAAATAAAGGCTTGGGCTAACAAAAACCTACCTAATGGAGAAGTCGTTGGCGAAGTCACAAGGCCCTCTACTTTTCATTATAAAACCGATAAACCAGAAAAAGATGGATTGTTTTGCGAAAGAATCTTTGGACCCATAAAAAGCGGGATTTGCGCTTGTGGCAATTCTCGAGCGAGCGGAGCTGAAAACGAAGACGAAAGATTTTGCCAAAAATGCGGGGTCGAATTTGTGGATTCTCGGATACGAAGATATCAAATGGGATACATCAAACTCGCATGTCCCGTGACTCATGTGTGGTATTTGAAAGGTCTTCCTAGTTATATCGCGAATCTTTTAGATAAACCTCTTAAGAAGTTGGAGGGCCTAGTATACGGCGATTTCTCTTTTGCTAGGCCCAGCACTAAAAAACCCACTTTTTTACGATTACGAGGTTTATTCGAAGAGGAAATTGCATCCTGTAACCACAGCATTTCTCCCTTTTTTTCTACCCCAGGCTTTGCAACATTTCGAAATCGGGAAATTGCGACAGGAGCAGGTGCTATTAGAGAACAATTAGCAGATTTGGATTTGCGAATTATTATAGAGAATTCTTTGGTCGAATGGAAGGAATTAGAAGACGAGGGGTATAGTGGAGATGAGTGGGAAGATAGAAAAAGACGAATAAGAAAAGTTTTTTTGATTAGACGCATGCAATTGGCGAAACATTTTATTCAAACAAATGTAGAACCAGAATGGATGGTTTTGTGCTTATTACCGGTTCTTCCTCCCGAATTGAGACCTATTGTTTATAGGTCTGGAGATAAAGTAGTGACTTCAGACATTAATGAACTTTATAAGAGAGTTATCCGTCGGAACAACAATCTTGCCTATCTATTAAAAAGAAGTGAATTAGCGCCAGCAGATTTAGTAATGTGCCAGGAAAAATTGGTACAAGAAGCCGTGGATACACTTCTTGATAGTGGGTCCCGCGGGCAACCGACGAGGGATGGTCACAATAAAGTATACAAATCACTTTCAGATGTAATTGAAGGTAAAGAGGGAAGGTTTCGCGAGACTCTGCTTGGGAAACGGGTCGATTACTCGGGGCGTTCTGTCATTGTTGTGGGTCCTTCGCTTTCATTACATCAATGTGGATTACCTCTAGAGATAGCAATAAAGCTTTTTCAGCTATTTGTAATTCGCGATTTAATCACGAAACGCGCCACTTCTAATGTAAGGATTGCTAAAAGGAAAATTTGGGAAAAAGAACCCATTGTATGGGAAATACTTCAAGAAGTTATGCGGGGACATCCTGTACTGTTAAATAGAGCACCTACCCTGCATAGATTAGGCATACAGGCCTTTCAACCCACTTTAGTAGAGGGGCGTACTATTTCTTTACACCCATTAGTGTGTAAGGGTTTCAATGCGGACTTTGATGGAGATCAAATGGCTGTTCATCTACCTTTATCCTTGGAAGCTCAGGCAGAAGCCCGTTTACTTATGTTTTCTCATATGAATCTCTTATCTCCCGCTATTGGGGATCCTATTTGCGTACCAACCCAAGACATGCTTATCGGGCTTTATGTATTAACGATTGGAAAGCGTCGAGGTATTTGTGCAAATAGATATAATAGTTGCAGAAACTACCCAAATCTAAAAGTAAATTACAATAATAATAATAATTTTAAATATAGGAAAGATAAAGAACCCCATTTTTCTAGTTCTTATGATGCACTGGGAGCTTATAGACAAAAACTAATCAGTTTAGATAGTCCCTTGTGGCTACGATGGAACCTGGATCAACGCGTCATTGGGTCAAGAGAAGTTCCGATTGAAGTTCAATATGAATCTTTGGGGACTTATCATGAGATTTATGCCCACTATCTAATAATGGGAAATAGAAAAAAAGAAATTCGTTCGATATACATTCGAACCACTCTTGGTCATATTTCTTTTTATAGAGAAATAGAGGAAGCCATACAAGGATTTAGTCAGGCCTATTCATACACTACCTAAACAAGAAAGTTAGATTCGGCGATGCCCCTCCCCTTTCGGGGGGCATTCCGATTTCCCTAGTATCATCATTATTTGCCACGCGAATCCAGATTGAGATTGAGGCAATTAAGTTAATTAAATTTTCGAATCACTGACTCAGGCCCATTGTCGAATCCTACTCAGCAATTGTCGAATCCTACTCAGCCGAAAAGGGGGTACTTATGTATGGCGGAACGGGCCAATCTGGTCTTTCATAATAAAGAGATAGACGGAACTGGTATGAAACGACTTATTAGCAGATTAATAGATCATTTTGGAATGGGATATACATCCCATATACTGGATCAACTAAAGACTCTGGGCTTCCATCAAGCCACTACTACATCGATTTCGTTAGGAATCGAGGATCTTTTAACAATACCCTCTAAGGGATGGTTAGTCCAAGACGCGGAACAACAGAGTTTTCTTTTGGAGAAACACTATTATTATGGGGCTGTACACGCGGTAGAAAAATTACGCCAATCTGTTGAGATATGGTATGCGACAAGTGAATATTTGAAACAAGAAATGAATTCAAATTTTCGGATAACGGATCCTTCTAATCCAGTCTATCTAATGTCTTTTTCAGGAGCCAGAGGAAATGCATCTCAAGTACACCAATTAGTAGGTATGAGAGGATTAATGTCGGACCCTCAAGGACAAATGATTGATTTACCTATTCAAAGCAATTTACGCGAGGGACTTTCTTTGACAGAATATATAATTTCCTGCTATGGAGCCCGCAAAGGGGTTGTAGATACTGCTGTGCGAACAGCAGATGCTGGATATCTTACACGTAGACTTGTTGAAGTAGTTCAACATATTATTGTGCGTAGAAGAGATTGTGGTACTATCCGAGGTATTTCTGTAAGTCCTCAAAATGGGATGACGGAAAAACTTTTTGTCCAAACACTAATTGGTCGTGTATTAGCAGACGATATATATATCGGTTCACGATGCATTGCCGCGCGAAATCAAGATATTGGAATTGGATTAGTCAATCGATTCATAACTGCCTTTCGAGCACAACCATTTCGAGCACAACCAATATATATTAGAACCCCCTTTACTTGCCGAAGCACTTCTTGGATCTGTCAATTATGCTATGGCCGGAGTCCTACTCATAGTGATCTGGTCGAATTGGGAGAAGCCGTAGGTATTATTGCAGGTCAATCAATTGGGGAGCCAGGGACTCAACTAACATTAAGAACTTTTCATACTGGCGGAGTATTCACAGGGGGTACTGCCGACCTTGTACGATCCCCTTCGAATGGAAAAATAAAATTCAATGAGAATTTGGTTCACCCCACACGTACCCGTCATGGGCAGCCTGCTTTTCTATGTTATATAGACTTGCATGTAACTATTCAGAGTCAAGATATTCTATATAGTGTGAATATTCCCTCAAAAAGCTTGATTCTAGTGCAAAATGATCAATATGTAAAATCCGAACAAGTAATTGCGGAGATTCGTGCCGGAACGTCCACTTTACATTTTAAAGAAAGGGTACAAAAGCATATTTATTCTGAATCAGACGGCGAAATGCACTGGAGTACTGATGTTTACCATGCGCCCGAATATCAATATGGTAATCTTCGCCGATTACCAAAAACAAGCCATTTATGGATATTGTCAGTAAGTATGTGCAGATCCAGTATAGCGTCTTTTTCACTCCACAAGGATCAAGATCAAATGAATACTTATGGTAAAAAAGATAGGGAAATTCTTGATTATTCAACGTCGGATCGAATCATGTCCAATGGCCATTGGAATTTTATCTATCCTTCTATTTTTCAAGATAATTCAGATTTGTTGGCGAAAAAGCGAAGAAATAGGTTCGTCATTCCATTACAATATCATCAAGAACAAGAGAAAGAACTAATATCCTGTTTTGGGATTTCGATTGAAATCCCCCTTATGGGTGTTTTACGTAGAAATACTATTTTTGCTTATTTTGACGATCCCCGATACAGAAAAGATAAAAAGGGTTCAGGAATTGTTAAATTTAGATATAGGACCCTAGAAGAAGAATATAGGACTCGAGCGGAAGACTCAGAAGAGGAATATGAGACCCTAGAAGACGAATACAGGACCCGAGAGGACGAATATGAATATGAAACCCTAGAAGAATCTAAATATGGAATCCTAGAAGACGAATACGAATATGAAACCCTAGAAGACGAATATGGGAGCCCAGAAAACGAATATGGGAACCCAGAGAACGAATATAGGACTTTAGAGAAAGACTCAGAAGAGGAATATGGGAGCCCAGAGAGCAAATATAGGACCCAAGAGGACGAATATGGAACTCTAGAGGAAGACTCAGAAGACGAATATGGCAGCCCCGGGGAAAGCGCAGAGGAAAAATATGGTACTTTAGAGGAAGACTCAGAAGAAGATTCAGAGGACGAATACGAGGCCCAGAGGAAGATTCCATCTTAAAAAAAGAGGGTTTGATTGAGCATCGAGGAACAAAAGAATTTAGTCTAAAATACCAAAAAGAAGTAGATCGGTTTTTTTTCATTCTTCAAGAACTTCATATCTTGCCGAGATCTTCATCCCTAAAGATACTTGACAATAGTATTATTGGAGTGAATACACAACTCACAAAAAATACAAGAAGTCGACTAGGCGGACTGGTCCGAGTGAAGAGAAAAAAAAGCCATACGGAACTCAAAATATTTTCCGGAGATATTCATTTTCCTGAAGAGGCGGATAAGATATTAGGTGGCTGTTTGATACCGCCAGAAAGACAAAAAAAAGATTCTAAGGAATCAAAAAAAAGGAAAAATTGGGTCTATGTTCAACGGAAAAAAATTCTCAAGAGCAAGGAAAAGTATTTTGTTTCCGTTCGCCCTACAGTGGCATATGAAATGGACGAAGGAAGAAATTTAGCAACACTTTTCCCGCAGGATCTCTTGCAAGAAGAAAATAATCTCCAAATTCGACTTGTCAATTTTATTTCTCATGAAAATAGCAAGTTAACTCAAAGAATTTATCACACAAATAGTCAATTTGTTAGAACTTGCTTAGTAGTGAATTGGGAACAAGAAGAAAAAGAAAAGGCTGGTGCTTCCCTTGTTGAGGTAAGAGCAAATGATCTTATTCGCGATTTCCTAAGAATTGAGTTAGTCAAGTCCACTATTTCGTATACACGAAAAAGGTATGGTAGGACAAGTGCAGGACCGATTCCCCATAATAGGTTAGATCGCGCCAATATCAATTCTTTTTATTCCAAGGCGAAGATTGAATCACTTAGCCAACATCCAGAAGCTATTGGCACTTTGTTGAATCGAAATAAAGAATACCACTCTTTGATGATTTTGTCGGCATCCAACTGTTCTCGAATTGGTTTATTCAAGAATTCAAAACATCCCAATGCGATAAAAGAATGGAATCCTAGAATTCCTATTCGAGAAATTTTTGGGCCCTTAGGCGCTATTGTAGCTAGTATATCGCATTTTTCTTCATCTTACTATTTACTAACGCATAATAAAATCCTGTTAAAAAAATATTTGTTCGTTGACAATTTAAAACAAACCTTCCAAGTACTTCAAGAACTTAAATACTCTTTAATAGATGAAAATAAAAGGATTTCTAATTTCGATAGTAACATAATGTTGGATCCATTCCTTTTGAATTGTCACTTTGTCCATCATGATTCTTGGGAAGAGACATTGGCAATAATTCACCTTGGACAATTTATTTGTGAAAATGTATGTCTATTTAAATCGCACATAAAAAAATCCGGTCAAATTTTCATTGTAAATATGAATTCCTTTGTTATAAGAGCAGCTAAACCTTATTTGGCCACTACAGGAGCAACTGTTAATGGTCATTATGGAGAAATCCTTTACAAGGGAGATAGGTTAGTTACGTTTATATATGAAAAATCGAGATCTAGTGACATAACGCAAGGTCTTCCAAAAGTGGAACAAATCTTTGAAGCGCGTTCAATTGATTCATTATCCCCGAATCTCGAAAGGAGAATTGAGGATTGGAATGAGCGTATACCAAGAATTCTTGGGGTCCCTTGGGGATTCTTGATTGGAGCTGAGCTAACCATAGCCCAAAGTCGTATCTCTTTGGTTAATAAAATCCAAAAGGTTTATCGATCCCAAGGGGTACAGATCCATAATAGACATATAGAGATTATTATACGCCAAGTAACATCAAAAGTGCGGGTTTCCGAAGATGGAATGTCTAATGTTTTTTCGCCTGGGGAATTAATCGGACTATTGCGAGCGGAACGAGCAGGACGAGCTTTGGATGAATCGATCTATTATCGGGCAATCTTATTGGGAATAACAAGGGCTTCCCTGAATACCCAAAGTTTCATATCTGAAGCAAGTTTTCAAGAAACTGCTCGAGTTTTAGCAAAAGCTGCCCTACGAGGTCGCATTGATTGGTTGAAAGGCTTGAAAGAAAACGTAGTTCTGGGGGGGATTATACCTGTTGGTACCGGATTCCAAAAATTTGTGCATCGTTCCCCACAAGACAAGAACCTTTATTTCGAAATAAAAAAAAAAAATCTATTCGCGTCGGAAATGAGAGATTTTTTGTTTCTCCATACAGAATTAGTTTCTTCAGATTCTGACGTAACAAACAATTTTTATGAGACATAAGAACCCCCATAAAAATATTTTTTACTTTACTAGACTTTTGAACTTAGAACACTAACAGGTCAAATTTTAGATTTTTAAGATTTTTATTTTAATAAGTAAAACAAGTCAGTTAATTCATTAAGGTGGTTATGTTTATACCATGTATCAATGGCCAACTCTTATCTTAGTACAAGGTTCTCTCGGAACAATTATTATTTATTTCAAGCTATTTCGGATCTTTCTTAATCTTCAAAAAGAACTAAATTCCGTAATGGAATGGTAGGATTAAAAAAAAGGAAGTGTGGAAAAAATGACAAGAAGATATTGGAACATTAATTTGAAAGAGATGATAGAAGCAGGAGTTCATTTTGGTCATGGTATTAAGAAATGGAATCCTAAAATGGCCCCTTACATTTCGGCAAAGCGTAAAGGTACTCATATTATAAATCTCGCTAGAACGGCTCGTTTTTTATCAGAAGCTTGTGATTTAGTTTTTGATGCAGCAAGTCAGGGAAAAAGTTTCTTAATTGTTGGTACCAAAAAAAGAGCAACAGATTTAGTAGCATCAGCTGCAATAAGGGCTCGTTGTCATTATGTTAATAAAAAGTGGTTCAGTGGTATGTTAACGAATTGGTCGATTACGAAAACTAGACTTTCTCAATTTAGAGACTTAAGAGCAGAAGAAAAAATGGGAAAATTCCACCATCTCCCAAAAAGAGATGTGGCAATCTTGAAGAGAAAATTATCTACTTTGCAAAGGTATCTCGGCGGGATCAAATATATGACGAGATTGCCAGACATTGTGATCGTCCTTGATCAGCAAAAAGAGTATATAGCTCTTCGGGAATGTGCCATTTTGGGGATTCCTACTATTTCTTTAGTCGATACAAATTGTGACCCGGATCTCGCGAATATATCGATTCCAGCCAACGATGACACTATGACTTCAATTCGATTGATTCTTAACAAATTAGTATTTTCAATTTGTGAGGGCCGTTCTCTCTATATAAGAAATCGTTGATTAAGAATATATAGTGAATTCTTGGGCAACTGCGTAAATTTATGGAATCACTTACTTTACTATATCTTTTTTTTTGCATAGAATTTTTTTTGCATAGAAAAAAGAAGGGGAATATTGATATATATTAGAGGGTATTGATATATATTATGATCTGATGTGCTTTCTTGGTATCCTAAATATAAGATTAATACTTCAAGTTGCTGAGTTGAGAAAGAGATGGTTGAATCAAAAGAATTCCTTTTTTGAAGTTCAATTTTTATCAGAGGACAATATGAATATTATACCTTGTTCCATTAAAACACTCAAGGGGTTATACGATATATCGGGTGTAGAAGTAGGCCAACACTTCTATTGGCAAATAGGAGGTTTCCAAATTCATGCCCAAGTACTCATCACTTCTTGGGTCGTAATTACTATCTTGCTAGGTTCAGTTGTCATAGCTGTTCGGAATCCACAAACCATCCCGACCGACGGTCAGAATTTTTTTGAATATGTCCTTGAGTTTATTCGAGACTTGAGCAAAACTCAGATTGGAGAAGAATATGGTCCCTGGGTTCCCTTTATTGGAACTATGTTCCTTTTTATTTTTGTTTCGAATTGGTCGGGTGCTCTTTTACCTTGGAAAATTATAGAGTTACCCCATGGGGAATTAGCAGCGCCCACGAATGATATAAATACTACTGTTGCTTTAGCTTTACTCACGTCAGCGGCATATTTTTATGCTGGTCTTAGCAAAAAAGGATTGAGCTATTTCGAGAAATATATTAAACCAACTCCAATCCTTTTACCAATTAACATCCTAGAAGATTTCACAAAACCATTATCGCTTAGCTTTCGACTTTTCGGGAATATATTGGCGGATGAATTAGTCGTTGTTGTTCTTGTTTCTTTAGTCCCCTTAGTAATCCCTATACCGGTCATGTTTCTTGGATTATTTACAAGCGGTATTCAAGCTCTTATTTTTGCAACATTAGCCGCAGCCTATATAGGTGAATCCATGGAGGGTCATCATTGAATTGACTCTTTTTGGAAATAGTATTTTTTTTTTTTGCAGCTTAGCTCAATTCATGCATGGTTCCAGATAATCTGCTTGGTTGCAAAAAAATAGTTAGAAATGCGTATGAATATATAGCCTAGAGTTGTAGGAGAGAGAATAGAATAGACTATATTATGGAATTTTCAAAGTATATATGCATTAAGGAGGGTGGAGTCAGGCTAGATCTATACTATAATATCCTTAATGTCTATAAGTGGAGTCCTCTTTTATGCAGGTTTCCACTTTAAGCAATGATTTTAGAATCCGATTCAATAGAAAATGAGAAAATATGCAAACAAAATAGAAGAAACAAATGTATATATATAGGATATTATATTATATATTCCTAGGTTAGATTCATTATCTAATCCGATATATGGATATGGAATTCCCTTCTATGTAGTTCGGACAATTCACATTATCATTTCAATTTGATTTCAATTTGTACTTTTTAGTTACTTTACTTCTCCCCAATAGAGCTTAGAAGTAAGAATTTATTGGTTGATTGTATCCTTAACCATTTCTTTTTTTTGACACGAGGAACTACTCACCATGAATCCACTAATTGCTGCTGCTTCTGTTATTGCTGCTGGATTGGCCGTAGGGCTTGCTTCTATTGGACCTGGAGTTGGTCAAGGTACTGCTGCAGGACAAGCTGTAGAAGGTATTGCGAGACAGCCAGAAGCAGAAGGTAAAATACGAGGTACTTTATTGCTTAGTCTAGCTTTTATGGAAGCTTTAACAATTTATGGACTAGTTGTGGCACTAGCGCTTTTATTTGCGAACCCTTTTGTTTAATCTTAAAAAAAAAATTCTTTCGATTTCGATTAGATACTTTTTTCTTTTTTTAGTAAATTGGTATTTGCTTCCACAATTCCAATTATATCAATACTTTATTTAATTTACTCCTATTTATTACTCCTGGAATTATCTATTTATCGGGACAGATAATACCCCATTCTAGGAAGGGCTGAGTTGAGTATTATTAATTTAGAAGATATGCTCACCTTCTTATTTCCCGTCCTTAGTTTAGGAAAGTGGAAAGTTTTTTCCTTTTATTTTAGGAATTTTGGGAACAGAACATTTCAACAAAGGAAGTCTTTCACCGGTCAAACAAGACGTAAGACTTAATCTAAAAGAAATTACTAGATTGAATCTATTTGCATTAAAAAAACCGATCAAAAAAGGGCGAGCGAAGTAAGTGATCGAAAAACTTTGTTCTTTGTTCGTCCTATCTATAAGAGGAGAGCATATGAAAAATGTAACCCATTCTTTCGTTTTTTTAGCTCACTGGCCATCCGCTGGCAGTTTCGGGCTTAATACCGATATTTTAGCAACAAATCTAATAAATCTAACTGTAGTGGTTGGTGTTTTGATTTTTTTTGGAAAGGGAGTGTGTGCGAGTTGTCTATTTCAAGAATAGATTGGATCTATCCGGCTGCACTTTATAATATTTTTTAGTATTTTTCGGATAAATAAGAAAAGGGTGCACGATCTCGACGAATTACTTCTGAATAAATTCAGAAATCATATGGAAGAACCATAGCATTTCGCGACTCATTGGTAAATCAACTTTGATTCTCTATAAACCAAGAATGTGAGACCATTAACACGGTTAAAGCTAAACTGCTTGAAGTCCAGGCAAAAAGAGGTACTCTTTCTACAACTATATTAGTATTAGTACCAATTTAAACGGGAAATAGCTAATGTAAAATTTATCTGATATAGAACACTCATATCGATAAAATGGTTTGAACTATTTACTAGAAAAAAAAGGGGGCACCCTGCCCTTTTTTAACCAATGCCGAATCGACGACCTATGTATAAAAAAGAGAAATTTTTTGGATTTGAAGAAAAAAAAAATAAAAAAGAATTCTATTAATTTTCATTTTCCATTTATTTAGTTAGTTTTTCTTAATGAAATTGAAATTATTAACTAGAGGGCAAATAAAAATAAAGAAACAACTTTGCTGACCATGATATATTTTTATCTAGGCGGAAGAGTCCTCTTAATATTTATCTAGTCTTATATAGGTTTCGGTATATTGAAATATAAACATAAAAAAGAAGATAGAGGATAGGCTCATTACTTAAAAAAAAGATATGGAAATAGCTATAGAAAAAAAAAAAGGAGCGTGAGAGCCAAATGAATCGAAAGATTCATGTTTGGTTCGGGAAGAGATCATAAAAGTTGTAAACTTACAAAATAATCTACTTTCATTAAAAGATTTATTAGATAATCGAAAACAGAGGATCTTGAGTACTATTCGAAATTCAGAAGAATTGCGTAGAGGGACCATTGAGCAACTCGAAAAAGCTCGGATTCGATTACAGAAAGTCGAACTAGAAGCGGATGAGTATCGAATGAATGGATACTCTGAGATAGAACGAGAAAAAGCAAATTTGATTAATGCTACTTCTATTAGTTTGGAACAATTGGAAAAGTCTAAAAACGAAACCCTTTATTTTGAAAAACAAAGGGCAATGAATCAGGTCCGACAGCGGGTTTTCCAACAGGCCGTACAAGGAGCTCTAGGAACTCTGAATAGTTGTTTGAATACCGAGTTACATTTCCGTACGATTCGTGCTAATATTGGCATTCTCGGGTCCCTGGAATGGAAGAAATAATTAAATTAATTAGGCCTTGAACTTCTACTTTCGTTTAGAATTTAGGCATTATTTTTCCCCTTGCTTCCGAAAAAAGAGTCAAGAAACACTAATGGCAACCCTTCGAGTCGACGAAATTCATAAAATTCTCCGCGAACGTATTGAACAATATAATAGGAAAGTAGGGATTGAGAATATAGGTCGCGTAGTTCAAGTGGGGGATGGGATTGCTCGTATTATAGGTCTTGGTGAAATAATGTCAGGTGAATTAGTCGAATTTGCAGAAGGTACTAGGGGTATTGCTCTGAATTTGGAATCCAAAAATGTTGGGATTGTATTAATGGGCGATGGGTTGATGATACAAGAGGGAAGTTTTGTAAAAGCAACAGGAAGAATTGCTCAGATACCCGTGAGTGAGGCTTACTTGGGTCGTGTTGTAAATGCTCTGGCTAAACCTATTGATGGGAAAGGCGAAATTATAGCTTCCGAATCTCGCTTAATTGAATCTCCTGCTCCAAGTATAATTTCCAGGCGTTCCGTATACGAACCTCTTCAAACAGGGCTTATTGCTATCGATTCGATGATCCCTATAGGGCGCGGTCAGCGAGAGTTAATTATTGGGGACAGACAGACTGGCAAAACAGCAGTAGCCACAGATACAATTCTCAATCAAAAAGGGCAAGGTGTAATATGTGTTTATGTAGCTATCGGTCAAAGAGCATCCTCCGTAGCTCAAGTAGTAACTACTTTCCATGAGGAGGGGGCCATGGAATACACTATTGTAGTAGCTGAAATGGCGGATTCACCTGCTACATTACAATACCTCGCTCCTTATACGGGAGCAGCCCTGGCTGAGTATTTTATGTACCGCGAACGGCATACTTTAATAATTTATGATGATCTCTCCAAACAGGCACAAGCTTATCGCCAAATGTCCCTTCTATTAAGAAGACCTCCCGGACGTGAGGCTTATCCAGGGGATGTTTTTTATTTGCATTCACGCCTTTTAGAAAGAGCCGCTAAATTAAATTCTCTTTTAGGCGAAGGAAGTATGACCGCTTTACCAATAGTTGAGACTCAATCTGGAGACGTTTCCGCCTATATTCCTACTAATGTAATCTCCATTACAGATGGACAAATATTCTTATCTGCGGATCTATTCAATGCCGGAATTCGACCCGCTATTAATGTGGGTATTTCTGTTTCCAGAGTAGGATCCGCGGCTCAAATTAAAGCCATGAAACAAGTAGCTGGCAAATCAAAATTGGAACTAGCGCAATTCGCAGAGTTACAAGCCTTTGCACAATTCGCCTCTGCTCTCGATAAAACAAGTCAGAATCAATTGGCAAGGGGTCGACGATTAAGGGAATTGCTTAAACAATCCCAGGCAAATCCTCTCCCAGTGGAAGAGCAGATAGCTACTATTTATACCGGAACAAGAGGATATCTTGATTCGTTAGAAATTGAACAGGTAAATAAATTTCTGGATGAGTTACGTAAACATCTAAAAGATACTAAACCTCAATTCCAAGAAATTATATCTTCTAGCAAGACATTCACCGAGCAAGCGGAAATCCTTTTGAAGGAAGCTATTCAGGAACAGCTGGAACGGTTTTCTCTTCAGTAACAAATAAATTTTGCATGTCTACTCTTGTTAGTAGAATAGGAATCGTTGAGAAAGCTTTTTCATTTGAATCATGCAAAAAAGTTTTCTTTGTTTTTAGTTTAGTATAGTTATTTAAAGAATAGATAGAAATAAGATTGCGTCCAATAGGATTTGAACCTATACCAAAGGTTTAGAAGACCTCTGTCCTATCCATTAGACAATGGACGCTTTTCTTTCATATTTTATTCTTTCTTTTATTTTTTTGCTTCTTCCGAGAAAAAACTGTTAGACCAAAACTCTTTTAGGAAATCAAAAAATCCAGATACAAATGCATGATGTATATATTATATCATGCATATATCATAAAGAAGGAGTATGGAGGCGGTAGTGGGAATCGAACCCGCAACCCCAAGGTTATGAGCCTTATGAGCTACCAAACTGCTCTATACTCTTAAACTAAAGAGGGGTAACTAGTGGATAAAAGAGGGTTGGATACGCCCCTCTACCAATATCTATACAAATAGAATAGTCCATTTATACAGAATGGTAAAGAGGGCTCCTCTATGATTATCAATTCCAGAAATCCATACAAATACGAAAGGGTATTTTATCCTTACCAACTGGATCTTGTTGCACCCGGTAACAAACATTCATAAACCATTTCTCGAAGTACGTGTCCGGATAGCCCAAAATGTCGATAGTTAGCTCTAGGTCTTCCGGTCAAAAAACAACGTCGATGAAGGCGTGTAGGTGCACTATTACGCGGTAGGGATTGCAATTTTTCTCGCATTTTCGTTTTTTCACTCAAACTCAAGGGAGAAACTTTGCTTCTTATCTTTTTTTTTAAAGATTGACGAATCAAATGATATTTCTGTTCTAATTTCTGCCGCTTCTTCTCCCTCTGAATCAAACTTTTTTTTGCCATAATGTGTCGTTGCTATTATTACCAAGTATACGGTTCTAATCCTAGATGGAAAAATAAATAGAAAAAGAAATCTAAAAAGGCAGATCCTCCCTCTCTATCAAGAGTAATGAACTAGGTGCTGATACAGTACAAAAAAACAAACTAAATTAACCAAACTTGCCTGATGTTGAGGCAATCAAGAAAGCTGCATAAGTGAATATATAACCCACGGAAAAGTGAGCTAATCCAACCAATCTTGCTTGCACAATGGAAAGAGCCACGGGCTTATCTCTCCAGCGAATTAAATTAGCTAAAGGTGTGCGTTCATGAGCCCATGCTAAAGTCTCAATTAATTCCTGCCAATACCCCCGCCAGGAAATTAAGAACATAAATCCAGTAGCCCAAACAAGATGTCCAAATAAGAACATCCACGCCCATACCGATAAACTATTCATCCCAAAAGGATTATATCCATTGATAAGTTGTGAAGAGTTTAACCATAGGTAATCTCTTAACCATCCCATCAAATAAGTGGAGGATTCATTAAATTGTGAAACGTTGCCCTGCCATAATGTGATATGTTTCCAATGCCAATAAAAAGTAACCCACCCAATGGTATTTAACATCCAGAAAACTGCCAAATAAAATGCGTCCCAAGCAGAAATATCACAAGTACCGCCGCGCCCTGGGCCGTCACAAGGAAAACTATATCCAAAATCCTTTTTATCTGGCATTAATTTGGAACCGCGTGCATCTAAAGCGCCCTTTACTAAAATCAATGTAGTTGTATGCAAACCTAGAGCAATAGCATGATGAACCAAGAAATCCCCAGGTCCTATTGTTAAGAAAAGCGAATTACTATTCTCATTAACAGCATTCAACCATCCGGGCAACCATAGGCTTCGACCCGCATTGAAAGCGGGGCCATTCGTTGAAGATAAGAGTATATCGAACCCATATGTCGTCTTGCCATGAGCAGATTGTATCCATTGGGCAAATATAGGTTCGATCAAGATTTGCTTTTCTGGAGTACCAAAAGCAAGCATGACGTCGTTATGAACATAAAGGCCCAAGGTATGGAATCCTAGAAAGAGGCTAGCCCAACTTAAATGAGATATGATAGCTTCTTTATGGTCTAACATTCTTGCCAATACATTATCCTCATTCTGTTCCGGATTGTAATCCCTAATGAAAAAAATAGCTCCATGAGCAAAAGCCCCTGTCATGATGAACCCTGCAATATATTGGTGATGAGTATATAAAGCAGCTTGAGTAGTAAAGTCTTGTGCTATGAATGCATAAGGAGGTAAAGAGTACATATGTTGAGCTACTAAGGAAGTAATAACCCCTAAAGAAGCTAGAGCAAGACCTAACTGAAAATGAATCGAATTGTTGATTGTGTCATAAAGGCCCTTATGCCCACGCCCTAATCGACCCCCCGGAGGAGTATGCGCTTCTAAAAGATCTTTAATACTGTGCCCAATTCCGAAGTTAGTTCGATACATGTGACCGGCAATGAGAAAAATAAATGCAATAGCTAAATGATGGTGAGCCATATCGGTCAGCCACAAACTTTGTGTTTGTGGATGGAATCCCCCAAGAAGAGTTAGAATGGCAGTTCCCGCTCCTTGAGCGGTACCAAATAAATGATTACTCGAATCAGGGTTTTGGGCATAAAGATTCCATTGACCCGTCAAAAGGGGTCCCAACCCCTGGGGATAGGGTAATACATCTAAGAAATTATTCCATCGAACGTACTCCCCCCTGGATGCGGGAATAGCAACATGAACTAAATGTCCTGTCCAAGCCAAAGAACTTACCCCGAAAAGTCCTGACAAATGATGATTGAGACGAGATTCCGCGTTTTTGAACCACGAAAGGCTTGGTTTCCATTTGGGTTGTAGATGTAACCAACCCGCTATTAAGGACAGCGTAGAAAGAAATAATAGAAAAAGAGCTCCAGTATAAAGATCCTCATTGGTGCGTAATCCTATTGTATACCACCACTGATAAACTCCAGAATAAGCAATATTCACTGGACCAGCAGCACCTCCTCGAGTAAAGGCTTCCACAGCGGGTTGACCAAAATGAGGATCCCAAATCGCATGAGCAATAGGTCTTACGTGTAAAGGATCCTGTATCCATGATTCAAAATTTCCTTGCCAAGCTACATGAAACAGATTTCCGGACGTCCATAGAAAGATTATTGCTAATTGCCCAAAGTGAGAAGCAAAAATGTTCTGATAAAGACGTTCTTCAGTAATATCATCATGACTTTCGAAATCATGTGCGGTAGCAATACCAAACCAAATACGACGAGTAGTGGGGTCCTGAGCTAAGCCTTGGCTAAACCTGGGAAATCTTAATTCCATAATGCCTTTCAAATCCTCCTAGCCACTATCCTACTGCAATAATTCTCGCTAAGAAGAATGCCCATGTCGTGGCAATTCCACCCAGAAGGTAATGGGTTACTCCTACAGCGCGTCCTTGTATAATGCTCAAGGCTCTAGGCTGAGTAGCAGGAGCAACTTTTAATTTGTTATGAGCCCAAACGATAGATTCAATGAGTTCTTGCCAATAACCACGGCCGCTGAATAAAAACATTAAACTGAAGGCCCAGACAAAATGAGCACCTAAGAAAAAAAGACCATATGCAGATAATGAAGAACCATAAGACTGAATGACTTGCGATGCCTGTGCCCACAAGAAATCTCGAAGCCACCCATTAATCGTAATGGAACTCTGTGCAAAGTTTCCCCCTGTAATATGAGTTACCACCCCTTGATCACTTATAGTACCCCAAACATCCGACTGCATTTTCCAACTGAAATGGAAAATGACTACCGAAATTGCATTGTACATCCAGAATAAACCTAAGAAAACATGATCCCAGGCGGATACTTGACATGTTCCCCCTCGGCCAGGCCCATCGCAAGGAAAGCGAAAACCTAGATTTGCTTTATCGGGTATCAAACGGGAACTCCGAGCAAATAAAACACCTTTCAAAAGTATTAATACAGTCACATGTATGGTAAATGCATGAATGTGATGGACTAAAAAATCTGCGGTTCCTAATGGAATAGGTAACAAAGCCACTTTGCCACCTACTGCTACTAACTCGCCGCCTCCCCACGTTAAGCTAGTACTTGTTGTTGCACCAGGAGCTGTTACGCCAGGCGCAGTAGCATGGATATTTTGTACCCATTGAGCAAAGATAGGTTGTAATTGTATGGCAGTATCCGAAAACATATCTTGTGGACGGCCTAAAGCACTCATGGTATCATTATGAATGTACAAGCCAAAACTGTGAAAACCTAGAAATATACATACCCAGTTAAGGTGGGATATGATTGCATCGCGGTGTCTAAGGACGCGATCTAATAGATCGTTGTATCGAGTAGTTGGATCATAGTCTCTTACCATAAAAATTGCTGCATGTGCAGCAGCACCGACTATTAGAAATCCGCCAATCCACATGTGGTGTGTGAACAAGGAAAGTTGTGTACCATAGTCAGTAGCTAGGTATGGATAGGGAGGCATAGAATACATATGATGAGCTACAACAATGGTTGTAGAGCCTAGCATAGCTAGGTTAAGAGATAATTGAGCATGCCATGACGTTGTTAAGATTTCATAAAGACCCTTATGGCCTTGTCCTGTAAATGGGCCCTTGTGAGCCTCCAAAATATCTTTAAGTCCATGGCCAATACCCCAATTGGTCCTATACATATGACCTGCGATTAGGAAAAGAATAGCAATAGCTAAATGATGGTGCGCAATATCGGTCAGCCAGAGACCACCGGTTACTGGATCTAGTCCTCCGCGAAAAGTCAGAAATTCTGCGTATTTGGACCAATTTAAAGTGAAAAAAGGGGTTGCTCCTTCGGCAAAACTAGGATAAAGTTGAGCCAAAAGGTCCCGATTCAAGATAAATTCATGAGGAAGTGGTATCTCTTTAGGATCCACCCCAGCGTCAAGAAATTGGTTAATTGGTAAAGATACATGAATTTGGTGCCCCGCCCAAGAAAGAGACCCAAGTCCTAATAATCCCGCTAAGTGGTGATTCAACATGGATTCTACATCTTGGAACCAGGCCAATTTGGGAGCGGCTTTGTGATAATGGAACCAACCAGCAAAAAGCATTAACGCTGCAAAAATCAATGCACCAATTGCAGTACAATAGAGTTGTAATTCACTAGTTATTCCAGATGCTCGCCAAAGCTGAAAAAAACCAGAGGTTATTTGGATTCCTCGGAAACCCCCGCCTACATCACCATTCAATATTTCTTGCCCTACTATAGGCCAAACTACCTGAGCACTGGGTCCAATGTGAGTAGGATCACTTAGCCATGCTTCATAATTGGAAAAACGGGCGCCATGAAAGTACATGCCACTCAACCAAAGAAAGATAATGGAAAGTTGCCCGAAATGAGCACTAAAGACTTTTCGAGAAATCTCCTCCAAATCACCAGTATGACTATCGAAATCGTGAGCATCAGCATGTAGGTTCCAGATCCAAGTGGTAGTATCAGGGCCCTTAGCTAGTGTTCTTGAGAAATGGCCGGGTCTGGCCCATTCCTCAAAAGATGTTTTTACAGGATCCCTATCCACAACAATTTTTACTTCTGGTTCCGGCGAACGAATAATCATTAAGTCCTCCTCTTTCCGGACAAGACATACAAAGAGACCCGCCAACTGTCTTTTTAGTGAATCTTTGAAAGATATATATTTTGAAAGATAGATTTTGAAAGATAGATTTTGAAAGATAGATATTGTGATTAGTTCTTTTCTTTACTATCTACCATCCTTCTATTTTTTTTTTAGTTATTCACTGGAGCAATTATATATTGAAGTCAATCCGAGGCAAGTGTTCGGGTCTATTATGACATAAAGATTAGGTGCCTAACGGACATTGTTTATCTTGAAAAACAAATATTTCTCGACGTAAGAAAAAAATCTTTTTTATTTTTAATTTAAGAAACTAGTGTATTTTTTTTGAGGGCATAAGCTCCTATCTATATCTACTTTCCTTGAGCATAATATAGGGTTTTTTATTTGATTCTAAATTCCAAGATAACTCATTAGAATTATTAATAAGATGGTCCTAATATATTAGCAATATTTAGATTGCCCCCTCTTTTTATTCACTTTATTACTTCTATTCTAGACCCTATCCCTATGGTTTATTCTTATGAAATATCATATAAAATAGAAGGTATAAGAAATGGATATAATGAAATTCTTGATTCGATCTTACGACCTAATTTATTTGATTAATGGATCAACAACCAAACCACCCATTTTATGAAAAAGAAGGAGCATGGTCTTATTCAAATTCAAAGCGCTTCGTAATCTTCAACCAGTTCTGTGCTTCAATATAATTTCCCGGAGTAAGCGCTATAGCTTGTTTCCAATATTCAGCAGCTTGATCAAACCAAGCTTCCGCAATTTCCGAATCACCCTGTAGAATGGCCTGTTCTCCTCGGTCGGAATAGGAAGTTCCTTCCCTTAGAACCGTACTTGAGAGTTTCCTACCTCATACGGCTCAGAAATTGCTATCTGAATTTCCCCTATCTTAACTGAATTCGATTTATCAAAAATCGATCCAATTTGTTCTTGGGTTAAGCAGAAGAAATTAATTACCTAAGTTTCAAACCCTAATTTTTATCAATAATCAGTTTGATCTTTTTTCCCACCTTCAGAAGAATGAAGCATAGATAGATATAGAGCCTTCGTTCAAATTTTCTGAGAGGTAACTATCCCGGTTTCATATATGAAATCTCTATAGAATCCTTGAAAAAGACTTTTTTCCATAAGAAAGAAAAAAGAACTTACTATCTTTGGGATCTGATACTACACCGCTGCTTAATCCCTTAGTGGATCGGCTCTATTACATAAGCGGATTCCTAAATTTTGCCCCATATCATGGGATAAGTAAGCAGTTTTTTTTAGTTGTATCGACCCAGTCGCTCACTAATTGATCTTTACGGTGCTTTCTCTATCAATTTGAGAAACTTTATCCATAGAGTAGTAGTATAGGCCATACTTTCTTCGTTTTTTGATTCTCGTGAAGTGTCCTTCCTTCCTACAGCTGATAGGGAAAAATCGTTGTTTTTACGATCCCTATGTAGAAAGCCCTTTTTTTCTAGTATTTACTAGAAAATTTGATCCTCTCTTTTTTTTTTTTCTTTCTATAGTGGAGATAGTCGCACGTAATGACAGATCACGGCCATATTATTAAAAGCTTGCGGTAAGAAGGGGTTTCGTTCTAGTGCCCGGAAATAATATTCCAAAGCCTTTGTATGCTCTCCATTGCTTGTGTGTATAAGGCCTATGTTATAGAGTATATAACTTCGATCATAGGGATCGATTTCTAGTCGCGTAGCTTCATAATAATTTTGCAAAGCTTCCGCATAATTTCCTTCGGATTGAGCCAACATCCGTTACGGTCGTTCATTCTATTCAAAAAATCTCCGTTCCAAAACCGTACATGAGGTTTTCATCTCATACGGCTCCTCCCTTCTGTACATAATAGTACTAAGCGAAATAATCTATAGAATCAAAATAGAATTAGTCCCGTCTCATTATGAACCGAAAGGGGCTGGTATTTTTCCAAGAAATCTCTAGCCAACCTTCCCACAAGAGGTTTTTCTTAACACCAATGAATTCTATTAATGCTAGAGGAAAACGATAGCTCCAATAATTTCTTTGTTCTCAACGCCTCCTATTTAGAGGAATTAGCTACTTCAACGATCTTTGATGGTTATAGGGGTATCCAAAGTACAAACCTGATGGTTGTTTGTTATCCCAACCATTCTTCCCAGCCCTGATACCGATCAGGAAAGGGGTAATTTCTAACAAAGTTTTTCTCTTGTTGATTCCTATTTCTAGGTGTAGTGCTTTTCTCCCCTATGCTGCCTACGGATACTAATAGAG
>NW_028259875.1:0-30321 GCF_056163025.1 Triticum urartu | reverse complement strand
AATTTGGGTTGCGCTATATCTATCAAAGAGTATACAATAATTATGGATTTGGTAAATCAAATCCATGGTTTAATAACGAACCGTGTTAACTTACCATAACAACAACTCAATTCCTATCGAATTCCTATATTGGAATTCCTATAGGATAGAACATACACAGGGTGTACGCATTATATATGAATGAAACATATTCATTAACCTAAGCATGCCCTCAATTTTCTTTAATGAGTTGATATTATATTAATTGAATATCCTTTTTGTTTTACGAGATTTTTGCTAAAGTTTCATTTACGCCTAATTAACATCGAGTAGACCCTGTTATTGTGAGAATTCTTAATTCAAGAGTTATAGGGAGGGACTTATGTCACCACAAACAGAAACTAAAGCAGGTGTTGGATTTCAAGCTGGTGTTAAAGATTATAAATTGACTTACTACACCCCAGAGTATGAAACTAAGGATACTGATATCTTGGCAGCATTCCGAGTAAGTCCTCAGCCTGGGGTTCCGCCCGAAGAAGCAGGGGCTGCAGTAGCTGCCGAATCTTCTACTGGTACATGGACAACTGTTTGGACTGATGGACTTACCAGTCTTGATCGTTACAAAGGACGATGCTATCACATCGAGCCTGTTGCTGGGGAAGACAACCAATGGATCTGTTATGTAGCTTATCCATTAGACCTATTTGAAGAGGGTTCCGTTACTAACATGTTTACTTCCATTGTAGGTAACGTATTTGGTTTCAAAGCCCTACGTGCTCTACGTTTGGAGGATCTACGAATTCCCCCTACTTATTCAAAAACTTTCCAAGGCCCGCCTCATGGTATCCAAGTTGAAAGAGATAAGTTGAACAAGTACGGTCGTCCTTTATTGGGATGTACTATTAAACCAAAATTGGGATTATCCGCAAAAAATTATGGTAGAGCGTGTTATGAGTGTCTACGTGGTGGACTTGATTTTACCAAAGATGATGAAAACGTAAACTCACAACCATTTATGCGCTGGAGAGACCGTTTTGTCTTTTGTGCCGAAGCTATTTATAAATCACAGGCCGAAACCGGTGAAATCAAGGGGCATTACTTGAATGCGACTGCGGGTACATGTGAAGAAATGATTAAGAGAGCTGTATTTGCAAGAGAATTAGGGGTTCCTATTGTAATGCATGACTACTTAACTGGGGGATTCACCGCAAATACTACTTTGGCTCATTATTGCCGCGACAATGGCCTACTTCTTCACATTCACCGTGCAATGCATGCAGTTATTGATAGACAGAAAAATCATGGTATGCATTTCCGTGTATTAGCTAAAGCATTGCGTATGTCTGGGGGAGATCATATCCACTCCGGTACAGTAGTAGGTAAGTTAGAAGGGGAACGCGAAATGACTTTAGGTTTTGTTGATTTATTGCGCGATGATTTTATTGAAAAAGATCGTGCTCGCGGTATCTTTTTCACTCAGGACTGGGTATCCATGCCAGGTGTTATACCGGTAGCTTCAGGTGGTATTCATGTTTGGCATATGCCAGCTCTGACCGAAATCTTTGGGGACGATTCTGTATTACAATTTGGTGGAGGAACTTTAGGACATCCTTGGGGAAATGCACCTGGTGCAGCAGCTAATCGAGTGGCTTTAGAAGCCTGTGTACAAGCTCGTAACGAAGGGCGCGATCTTGCTCGCGAAGGTAATGAAATTATCCGAGCAGCTTGCAAATGGAGTCCTGAACTAGCCGCAGCTTGTGAAGTATGGAAGGCGATCAAATTCGAGTTCGAGCCGGTAGATACTATTGATTAACTAGATAAAACTAAAGATAAAGAAGGTATAAATAAAAAAGAAACGAAATAAAAAGAGAAAAAAATCAGTTATGAAATGCAGTAATTCTTCTTTATTCTTCTAATTGATTGCAATTAAACTCGGCTCAATCTTTTTTAGAAAAAAAAGATTGAGCCGAATAAAAATAGATCATGATATGATCATGAGACTTGACAAATTGAGATTCGTCTATTCTATATATCTAGAATATATATATTAAGGTATAATACAATAAAGAAATACAAATAAAATAATAAAATAATAAAATATAGTATTATCATATGATAATGATAATGGAATCAAATACGCAGTATTTACAGAAAAAAGTCTTCGTTTATTGGGAAAGAATCAATATACTTTTAATGTCGAATCGGGATTCACTAAGACAGAAATAAAGCATTGGGTCGAACTCTTCTTTGGTGTTAAGGTGGTAGCTGTGAATAGCCATCGACTACCTGGAAAAGGTAGAAGAATAGGACCTATTCTGGGCCATACAATGCATTACAGACGTATGATCATTACCCTTCAACCGGGTTATTCTATTCCACTTCTAGATAGAGAAAAAAACTAAAGGAGAATGAATGAAAAAAGACATAGTTTGGAAGTTAGACCTTTTTATAGGACTCTCTTTCAATTTCAAAAAAGAGGACGTTTGAAACTTTTAACAGGCGTAATCGTGAGTCAACAAGTGACTCGAACTGTGTGTAAAAAAAGAAGCATTTTTTTTTTTTCAAAATGCTAGAACTAGATAAGGAAGTTTTCTATAACCTTGAGAAAAAGGATAAAAAGGTAGTTTTTTTTTAGTTTATGACTCCGATCAAGAGCGAGAAATCCTTGATTTGGGATTGGACATAGAACCTGGACCCATCGTAGAGACGTTTAGTTCAAAAGAAAGGATCGTATCCTGATGGTAAGAATTATACTTTCGTGGAAATACAGCGCTATAGACTTCAATGCGGTAGAGTAGACGTTTTGTTTCTAATTTTTCTGGACCAAACCTCCGCTCCGACCCAACGATACAATGAATTTTTTCTGTTCATATTCATAAATAAAAAAGATTCGGAATCGCAATGCTACTATATGCGTCCAGAGGAGTATTTGGAATAATATTCTTCTATAATCCATTATTGCGGGGGGTCTTACTAACAGGGCTTCGCTGCACGGGACAGGTCTTCGTCGAAAAGCTAACTCCACCCGGCATTTTCATACCCTTTCTTTGGGTGGTATATCGCCTTTTAAAGTCTAAGAGGGTAGTAGGGGATCTATAGTAGGTAAGATAATTTGCCCTTTGATTTTGATTGAATATACTATTTTTCCGCCTTTACCACGCATTATTGTATGCGCTTCTAGAGAAGTATGTATGCAGGAAGTAAATTCTAACCGCTTTCTTTTGAATCCAATTTCAAATTAGATTAGAAAGATAGAAAGGCCATGAGGATGGGAAAATCAAAATAAAATCTTTTTAATTAGTTCTCCTTTTTTGGAATTTTCTTATTATCCTTTCATTTTTTTTACAGAATATTTTTCAAACTAAAAATAAAAAATACAATACAATAGTCAATATTCCTTATAATAGATATACTTAATTATATCATAAGAATCTTAAGATATTTTTCGACTAGATAGAAATAGTAAATTTGAATTGAGACACCTATTCCATGACGGATTTAAACTTACCTTCTATTTTCGTGCCTTTAGTAGGCTTAGTATTTCCGGCAATTGCAATGACTTCTTTATTTCTTTATGTGCAAAAAAATAAGATTGTCTAGTATTTTTTAGTGTAAGTAATATAATATGGTAGGGTATGTGGCTTTTTCTACACACACTTTCTACACACAAATGAAAAACGGTTATGGATGCGGATATAGGCTACGAGCATAAATGCATGAATATGCAGAGCCAGGTATAGCGAGTTTTATTTTATTTATTTTAATTGAATCAACGAATATTTTTTGAATAGAAAGTCAATGTATCTAACCTATTATTTCACAGGAGTACTAGTTGCTGAAGGCGATTTCAGAATCAAAAAAAGTAAAGTCAAAATTATTTAGCTTATTCTCTCAATTTCAATCGACCGCTGCTGGATTTAGTATATCTAATATGAATTGGCGATCAGAACACATATGGGTAGAACTTCTAAAAGGTTCTCGAAAAAGGGGTAATTTTTTCTGGGCCTGTATTCTTTTTCTAGGTTCACTAGGATTCTTATCGGTTGGGATTTCCAGTTATCTTGGTAAGAATATTATATCTATACTTCCATCTCAAGAAATTCTTTTTTTTCCGCAGGGGGTCGTGATGTCTTTCTACGGAATCGCAGGCCTATTCATTAGCTCCTACTTGTGGTGTACTATTTTGTGGAATGTAGGTAGTGGTTATGACCGATTCGATAGAAAAGAGGGAATAGTGTGCATTTTTCGTTGGGGATTCCCTGGAATAAAACGTCGCGTCTTCCTTCGATTCCTTATGCGGGATATCCAATCAATTAGAATTCAGGTTAAAGAGGGTCTTTATCCTCGTCGTATTCTTTATATGGAAATCCGGGGCCAGGGGATCATTCCCTTGACTCGTACTGATGATAAATTTTTTACTCCACGAGAAATTGAACAAAAAGCTGCCGAATTGGCCTATTTCTTGCGCGTACCAATTGAAGTATTTTGAGGTATCTTTTTTGAACTGAGTTGAATGAAGAAAAGAAGAATTGGAAGAAGAAAAGTTTTCTCAACACAGGGAGGAAGTCCCTTCTAAATTGGATTTGTTATTGTAAGGGGATTTTTAAGTATTTATCTAAAGGAAGGAACAAACGAGGATAAGAGAAATTTGCTTTTAATTTTTTTTTATCCAAGTTAGATATATCGCATACTATTCTTCCTTTTTCATCCGAAAGGGCTTTTTTTTTATTCTATTTCACTATTTCATTCCATCTAGATCTAAGAAAGAACCCAATGCACTGAAATTCCACTAATAACTAATATACAAAAAAGAAGAATAGATACAGGGTATCAAACCTATAGAGTTTTTGCTTCAAAGAAATAGAAATATCATGAAATAGAAATATCATCATATAGAGTCAGGGAATGGAATAGAGTCAGCGAATGAAGCATATTCATTAACAACTCCATTTACAGATCAAAAATGAAAAAAAAGAAAGCATTGCCTTCTTTACTATATCTTGTATTTATCGTACTTTTGCCTTGGGGGGTCTCTTCCTCATTTAACAAATGTCTGGAACTTTGGATTAAGAATTGGTGGAATACCAGGCAATCCGAAACTCTCTTAACTGATATTCAAGAGAAAAGGATTCTAGAAAGATTCATAGAATTAGAAGAACTTTCTCTCTTGGACGAGATGATAAAAGGGAAACTAAAGACACATGTACAAAAACCTCCTACAGGAATACACAAGGAAATAATACAATGGGTCAAAATAAATAATGAGGATCATCTCCATACCATTTTGCATTTCTCGACAAATATAATCTGTTTGGCTATTCTAAGTGGTTCTTTTTTTCTGGGTAAAGAGGAACTTGTCATTTTGAATTCTTGGGTTCAGGAATTCTTCTATAATTTAAATGACTCAATAAAAGCTTTTTTTATTCTTTTAGTTACTGATTTTTTTGTTGGATTTCACTCCACCCGTGGTTGGGAACTAGTAATTCGTTGGGTCTACAACGATTTTGGATGGGCTCCTAACGAGCTTATTTTCACTATTTTTGTTTGTAGTTTTCCAGTAATTCTAGATACATGTTTGAAATTTTGGGTCTTTTTTTGTTTAAATCGTCTATCTCCTTCGCTTGTAGTCATTTATCATTCAATTAGTGAAGCATAAATTCATTTGATCTCCCGATATTAATATTAATCAAATTAGCAAGCATCTTTTTTTAGAAAGAAAGCCCTTTTCCATTTTAGCAAAATTCTTTCTATTTATACCTACTTTAAGGTATTCATCATTGCAGTACAACTGTTGCAGTAGAATGACAACAGATTCGTGTATAGGGAACTAGATTAGCTTAGCTACCTATCTAATTTATTGTAGAAATTCTGGGATCTGCGATTGGACATGGAAAATAGAAATACTTTTTCTTGGGTAAAGGAACAGATAACTCGATCGATTTCTGTATCGATCATGATATACGTAATAACTCGGACATCTATTTCAAATGCATATCCCATTTTTGCGCAGCAGGGTTATGAAAACCCACGAGAAGCAACTGGACGAATTGTATGTGCCAATTGCCATTTAGCTAGCAAGCCCGTCGATATTGAAGTTCCCCAAGCTGTGCTTCCCGATACTGTATTTGAAGCAGTTCTTCGAATTCCTTATGATATGCAATTGAAACAAGTTCTTGCTAATGGAAAAAAGGGAGGGTTGAATGTAGGTGCTGTTCTTATTTTGCCCGAGGGATTCGAATTAGCGCCGCCCGATCGTATTTCCCCTGAGTTAAAAGAAAAGATAGGAAATCTTGCTTTTCAGAGTTATCGTCCCGATAAAAAAAACATTCTTGTGATAGGCCCTGTTCCCGGTAAGAAATATAGTGAAATTGTCTTTCCCATTCTTTCCCCTGATCCTGCTACGAAGAAAGATGCTCATTTCTTAAAATATCCCATATATGTAGGGGGAAACCGAGGAAGAGGACAGATCTATCCTGATGGTAGCAAGAGTAACAATACAGTCTATAATGCTACGTCAACAGGTATAGTAAGAAAAATACTACGTAAAGAAAAGGGGGGGTATGAAATATCCATAGTTGATGCATCAGATGGACGCCAAGTGATTGATATTATACCTCCCGGACCAGAACTTCTTGTTTCAGAGGGGGAATCCATCAAGCTTGATCAACCATTAACAAGCAATCCTAATGTGGGAGGTTTTGGTCAGGGGGACGCAGAAATCGTGCTTCAGGATCCATTACGTGTCCAAGGCCTTTTGTTCTTCTTCGCATCCGTTATTTTGGCACAAGTTTTTTTGGTTCTCAAAAAGAAACAGTTTGAAAAGGTTCAATTGTACGAAATGAATTTCTAGGTCCCGGGATTTCTTACCATCAAGTTGGTAAAAAGCCTCGATTTATTGGCAATTGCTAGAATTATCTATGATCTATTTTGGAAATCCTTTTTTTGTTTAGACTGCTTTTTGTTTATGAGATGTCTGGAATTCCTTATTTATATCCCATGCAAAAGAAGAGAATCCAAGGCAAAGGCGAGAACAATCAAATTAAAATTTCTTCTTTTTCGGAGGGATTGCAGGTCTTCTTAATCGTCTATTCGGCACAAGAAAAAGCCTTTTTCTTGTGCCGATTCTTCTTGTATCAAAATAAGAATCCTTTTTCTTCCTAATTCGTCAAAGATTACTATTTCTTCTTTATTCGGGTCTGTCTCTTGGACCTCTTTTTCTTTTGCTTAGGTTTAGCCGAGGTAGTGGACAAACAGAGGGGAAGAAAATATGGCGGGGGAAAAATTTCTTGTGATTGTGAGCAAATTGCTTGGCTTGTTTAATTAAGTTCAACTTCAAATTTACAGAAATTTTGCAAAAAAAAAGTAAACTCTTCCATTGAAGGTTTTTTTATTTTTAGGCTAGTTGAATAGTTTTGATTAAGGTTTTATTAGTTTATTACTCGAAACTAAATCAAGGATTTTCAGGATACTTCCTTCGTGGAATAAGATATTGGATCCTCGAGTGATCTCTTTTTCTTGTTGCTTCATAAGAGTGAATCGAATAGATTCAATTCGCGTTATAAGAGTAAAATAAAAATTCCGCGGGTCCTTTCCGCTCTAATCAGATAAAGGGGGGTAAGGACCCGCTAAGCTCCTACTTTTTCATGTTTACAATCTGGTCCCTCCGATTACTATAGAGATGAACCCAATCCAGAATATGAACCATAAAAGAAAACACCTACTAAACCAATCACAGCAATACCAGCTACAGTACCTATCAGCCAAAGAGGAATTCTTCCAGTAGTATCGGCCATTTCCCCTACTTTCCTCCACATTTTATCAATTGGTCATGCTAGAGACAAAAACAGTCATGGGTAGTTATAAGGATGGTATCCTTCCAAATGGGATAAGAGAATTCTTATTAGTCTCTTTCTTTCTCTCAATTGAAGAAGTAATTGGAAAATAAAACAGCAAGTACAAAAATGAGTAATAAACCCCAGTATAGACTGGTACGATTCAATTCAACATTTTGTTCATTCGGGTTTGATTGTGTCATAGTTCTATAGTTGGAATTTGTTTTATCGTTGGATGAACTGCATTGCTGATATTGATCCCAAGAAAAAAACAGTAGGTACAGCTAGTCCGTGAATAGCCAGCCATCGCACTGTAAAAATAGGATAGGTTCGATCTATGGTCATTGAGGGCCTCCTAAAAGGATCTACTAAATTCATCGAGTTGTTCTAAAGAATCAAAACGGTCGGTTATTAACGGAATTCCTTGTCGGCTTTCCGTGAAATACTCGTTTGGCCTAGGACTTCCAAACACGTCATAAGCTAAACCCGTACTGACAAATAACCAACCCGCAATGAATAGGGAAGGTATAGTAATGCTATGAATAACCCAGTATCGAATACTGGTAATAATATCAGCAAAAGAACGTTCTCCCGTGCTTCCAGACATGCTGAACTCCCAAAATTTTTGTACATTCAAAAAAGGAATTGATTCCGTAAAAGATGGGATCGACCAGTAAATAGAAAATTACTGATATTTCATCCTTGTGAGATTGTCAATTTTGTACCAAAGGTGTATTTTGAGTATACCGAATTAGTATAGCTATCCTTCCTATGGCACAGCAATCTGGTTTTGCCTGGTTCCGAAACATAATTACTTTTTTATTTTTTTTTTGTCTATAGGTAAGCTATATGTTATTCAAGGCATCAATAGAAAACCCCATTTTTGTAGGTTCTACTTACTTTTCATTGGCTTCGGAATAATAGAGTAATTCGGAATAGCAGCCAAAATCTTGGGAAAATCTAAGTTAATGATCAATAGGTTTGGATAAATAATTTAGGAAGGATATTCTCATACTGACACAATACAAGGACAAGTATATGTGAAATCTATCCTTTCATAATTCGTAATTCATCCTTGTATTGTTTGTTGGATTAGGTCTAACTTTCTTGACCAAACTGCGAGCGCGGAACTTTACGAGATGAAATAGGGAAAGACAGAAGATAGAATAGAACTTAAAAGGATAATTGAAGTGACTCGTCTTCGAATCTACTTTGGTTGGAGTTCGAAAAAGGAATAAAAATAAAGTAAATTCAAGGAAGAGCTTTCTTTTTTTTTTTTTTTTAACAGCCCCTTGGCAGGTCGTGGAATGCTTTTGTTCTCCTCTTATTCCATATGGAATACAATCAGTTAAAATAAGAAGGAATAGGGGAATATTCGATCGTTCACTCCAAAAAGAGGGTCCTATTGAAAAAGAAATTATCCAAAATAGAAAGAAGTTTTTTTTTTCAAATTCAATTGTTTATTTATCTCTTATTCAAAAATTTCCCTGAAAATTGAATTTCTTTTTTTCATTCAATGGGGTTAGATGATCTAGTTCTTAATATTATTACTTTACTCAATTGACAAATTCCACAACAAATCTCTTGATTCGGAATTAGGGACTCATGTATCATCTGATGAATCCACTTTCTTTTACACTTCTGTATCTTACTCTATCTTGTTTTTTAGTATTATCTAAAATAACTGATGAATTATGAATTTTCCATAACTTAGGTAAATGCTTTACCAACATATGTAGTGTAGTAAAAAAAAATAAATGGAATTTAACTCTTTCATGCTTACTTTAACTAGTTATTTTGGTTTTCTACTGGCTGCTTTAACTATAACCCCAGCTCTATTTATTGGCTTGAACAAGATACGCCTTATTTGAATTGACTGAATAATTATAATTCAGAAAAGAAAAATCTTTCTTTGGGATTCCTGGCATTCTACGACTCTTTTCCAGACTAATTAGGAATTCTTTTCTTGGTCATTGAGATTCGTGGATAATTTAGAGTACTATTTAGGGATAGATCGTACCTCTTTTTTTATCCCCTCGAACAAATCGAAATGATTGAAGTTTTTCTATTTGGAATCGTCTTAGGCCTAATTCCTATTACTTTAGCGGGATTATTCGTGACTGCGTATTTGCAATACAGGCGTGGGGATCAGTTGGATCTTTGATTGAGTCATTTTTTTTTTTTGATTGACCTCCTCCAGACCAGAGAGGAGGTCAAATTGAAATTGGAGTTACAATTCAATTTTGTTAAGTTATTTTACTCTGCTTCGACATAAAATAGATGGAATCACGCTCTGTAGGATTTGAACCTACGACATCGGGTTTTGGAGACCCGCGTTCTACCGAACTGAACTAAGAGCGCTTTCATTCATTCAAAAAGAAAATCTTTTTCTATTCCTAATGTATCTCACGTACGTATAGTCTCCACAAATTCAAGTTATACCCACTTTACTTTAATTGATCTCGTCGCTACTGCCTATAAAGAAGAAAGAAGTAATAGGTAGGGATGACAGGATTTGAACCTGTGACATTTTGTACCCAAAACAAACGCGCTACCAAGCTGCGCTACATCCCTTTTCCAAATTAAATTGTTGTACAATGCCATTGTACACAATTCCTGTCTTCTTTTCCACATCATAATTTTCTTCTTCTTTCTTTCTCTATCTATATATAGAACCCTCGTGTCATTTCTTCTTTTTGGTCTCATATAATTAAGGAATTATATACATATAAAATCCAATATAATTTCGCCTATAAAAGAAGGATTACTTTTCCTTGGTAATATATAGGAAGAAGGGGTCATCTTTTTCTTTTTTAGGGATAGGAAAATTTCGTCGATATGGTTCATTTTATATATAGCATAACAATCTTGGGCAAGAGTTTATGATCATATATGTATTCCAACAAGGAAGGAGGATTTTCAATGCGGGATATAAAAACATATCTCTCTGTAGCACCCGTGCTAAGTACTCTATGGTTTGGTGCTTTAGCAGGTTTATTGATAGAAATTAATCGTTTATTCCCAGATGCTTTGTCATTCCCTTTTTTTTAATTCTAGTTATTGCTATGGGAGGGATAGATTTCTTCGTGATATGACAAAATTTGATCCTTTTCAATCTTTTTTTAGTATCGGAAGGAAAAAGAAAGAAAAGATGGATTGGGTTGAACCTCAGAGTCATTAAAAATTTGGTAAACCCCATTTTTGAAAATAGAAATTCAATTTAAAGGGGTACCCAAGCTAAATAAGGCCTCAGAAATCAGAGCATAGAAAAGGCGGGGCTGGCTAATTAAATGAAAGGATTTCGAACCAAAATCTTTGCTAATTCGACAAGGATTGTATTCTTTAATTATTTCTCTATTTTTTATTACTTAATTAAAGAATAAAAAAAAATTATTCTAATGAATTTTATTCTTCTTCTTCGGATTCAAAATAGAAGAATAAAAGAATAAGTAGAAGAATTAAGTTAAGTCAATCCAAAAAGAAAAGGAGGTTCATGGCCAAGGGAAAAGATGTTAGAATCAGAGTTATTTTGGAATGCATCAGTTGTGTTCGAAAAGGTGCCAATGAGGAATCGACGGGGATTTCTAGATATAGTACTCAAAAGAATCGCCACAATACACCCGGACAATTAGAATTCAAAAAATTTTGTCGTTATTGTCGCAAGCATACGACTCATCACGAAATAAAGAAATAGGAACATCGTGTGTTTGATCTTTCCAAACAACAGAAAGAGTAAGAACTTCATATTTAATATATACAAGAAAACATAGTATAGAATACAAAATACAAATCAACTCATCTGATTTCCGGTAGATATTATTTCATATGTATAGAGGGTATTCATATACTATAATATGAATCAAATAAGATATGGATCAAAGAAAAACTACTTCTTCTGGATCCTAAATTAATAAAATAAAGAAGTGAATTTTCAAATTTTCAAATTTTAAATAAGGAATAAATCATGTATACATCTAAACAACCTTTTCTTAAATCTAAGCAACCCTTTAGTAAATCCAAGCAAACTTTTAATAAATCCAAGCAACCCTTTCGTAAATCCAAGCAAACTTTTCGTAAATTCAAGCAACCTTTTCGTAAATCTAAACAACCTTTTCGTAGGCGTCCCCGGATTGGCCCGGGAGATCGAATTGATTATAGAAACATGAGTTTAATTAATAGATTTATTAGTGAACAAGGAAAAATATTATCGAGACGAATAAATAGATTAACCTTGAAACAACAACGATTAATTACTCTTGCTATAAAACAGGCTCGTATTTTATCTTTCTTACCGTTTCGTAACTATGAGAACGAAAAGCAATTTCAAGCCCAGTCAATTTCAATAATTACAGGTTCTAGACCCAGAAAAAATAGACATATTCCTCAATTAACGCAAAAGTACAATTCCAATCGAAACTTAAGAAACAACAACCAAAATTTAAGAAACAACAACCGGAACTTAAGTTCCGATTGTTGATGTTTTATTCGAATTCGAAAGGGCCAGACCTATATATATTATAAAGAAAGTAATCCAGCTCGTTGATTCCTACCACTTAATCTTAATTTATTGTATCTTCCCGGAGTTCCCTCTCCGGGAATTCATCTTTTATTATTCCAGTATATTACTTTATTTATACCTTTAATTGATGATCTTTATTTTATTGGAAATCGTGTAAAGATTATTTGGATTTGATACAGCTACTTGTGCAAGCATTTTACGATTAAGAATCAATTTCTTCTTGTACAGGTTGTGTATTAATTTACTATAACTATCGAATACTTTATATACCCGCGTTGCTGCGTTTATCCGAGTGATCCACAAACGACGAAAATCCCTCTTTTGCCTACCTCTATCTCGATGAGAGGAAACAAAAGCTCTTTTTACCTGTTGGGTAATCATTCGATTAAGTCTTAAATGAGCCCCTCTAAAGTTTGAGGCAAATGAACGCATTTTTGTTCGTCGTCTCCGGGCTATATATCCTCGCGGAACTCTGGTCATTGAATCAAATTAACCTTAATGAATAACTAATGATTTCTCTTCTTTTAGCCACCCTTTTTCTCATTAATAACAAAACTAATTATTCCGATATATAAAATATTAATTCCAATGGCTTTTGCTATAGTAACCTTCCCAACCACGATTTTTTATTCCACTCCGTTCAGTTATTTCTATACGAAATAACAAATTCATTCTAATAATACTAAAAAAAATAGTGGGTTCCATCGTTTCTATGGTTCCCTTTTAAACGGTGAGGCCCTCTCTATACACCGGAGCCCTTTCTTTCATCAAAAGGTATTGCGAACTTGTATAGTCCACATTCTTTGGCTCTACCTATCCATTATAGAGTAAATAGCTCTTTTCACAATAAGAGTTATCCATACAGTGACGGTATTTAATTATGAAAGTTGGCTAAGTAGCTGACCCTGTTAGTCCGTTCTTTTAAGATAAAGGAGCATAAGCCTTTTTCTTTTTATTACTATTTCCTCCGCTTAATGGATAACCATTTGCTACCAATGGGAGAATTGCTTCTTATTTCCAATTTAGATAATTGGATTTGCACCAAAGGAAACCATAAATTCCATATACCATAGAAATCTAGGATAGAGAAGCTATATCCTATTCATTGGTACTAATCATGGATACTTCAATTTTTTTTATATTTGTTTGAAGTCATGATCTGAACGAGTCGCACATACACCCTAGCACATGTTCCTCGACGCTGAGGGCATCCTTTAAGCGCGGCCGTTTTTCGAGCATTTCGTATTGGCTGTCTTGCGTTTCTAATAAGTTGTTTAACCGTCGGCATGTTGTATGTATATAGAAAAAAATGGATTGGTTTAGATCCATCTTAACCTGATGATTGCTCATCATGAAGTCTTTCTATTTTCTATTAAATCGAGGAAAACACGAATTTAGCTGTGAAATAACTTTACAAGAAATCCGGACACTACCAATCCTTAAACATTTCTGGAAACCACACTGGATCAGTATCGCAGTGCTTGTCAATCATTTCATCCCCTACAATATCGACAAGTCCATAAGCTTTGGCTTCGTCTGCTGACATAAAAACATCCCTTTCCATGTCTTCGGATACAACCCAAAAAGGCTTGCCTGTTCTTACTGCATAAACCCTTGTGATCATTTCGCGAACTTTGTGTAACTCTTCTACTTCTAGTAAAAATTCTGGTGTCCTTGCCCGATAATAAGCACTAGCAGGTTGGTGAAGCATAATCCTCGCGTGAGGGAATGCTATACGCTTGGTGGGTTCTCCTCCAAGCAGAATGAAGGACGCCATGGAGGCGGCTATTCCGAGGCATATTGTATATATATCTGGTGTCACCGTTTGCATCGTATCAAAAATAGCCATTCCTGAGATTAGCCACCCGCCTGGGGAGTTTATAAACAAAAAAATATCACTAATTCCATCTTCTATACTCAGATATACCATGAGACCTGTAATATGATTCGTGATCTCGCAACGAATCTCTTGACCTAAAAAAAGTGTCCTTTCTCGATACATAACATTGTATAAGTCAACCCAAGTCGCTTCTTCATCTCCAGGAATCCGGTAAGGTACTTTTGGAACACCAATGGGCATATTAGATTAATATTATTAAATTTAAGTAAGAAAACCACACTTTAATATGGAAACGTAAGAATGGAACAGAAAGAAAGAATCCGCAGTTTATTGTCTTAATTTTTATTCTTATTCTATATGAATATTATAGATTCTATTAATACGTAGATTGAAAGGTTATACATATAAGGAATGTAAGACAGATTGAATAAAGAAAAGGGAATGGGTGATTTGAATGCTAAACAAAGAGGGGTAGCGATCTATTCTTCGTTTTTTCCAAATTGGCCAAGTTACCCATTGCATATTGGCACTTATCGAGTATAGAATAGATCTGCTTCTCTTTCTTCTTATGAACAGAATTGGCTTCTTATTTTTAATGGAATGAAATAAATATTCGCGCTTTCTGACACAGAATCCCCTAGAAGGGTTAGGTACATAGGATATGGATAGTCTTTTTCAATGCGATAAAATAAAGCGACATCGTGTCTATTTTTCTTTGCTAAAGGGGTATTTCCATGGGTTTGCCTTGGTATCGTGTTCATACTGTCGTATTGAATGATCCGGGTCGATTGCTTGCGGTGCATATAATGCACACAGCTCTAGTTTCTGGTTGGGCTGGCTCAATGGCTTTATACGAATTAGCAGTTTTTGATCCCTCTGATCCTGTTCTGGATCCAATGTGGAGACAAGGTATGTTCGTAATTCCCTTCATGACTCGTTTAGGAATAACGGATTCGTGGGGTGGTTGGAGTATTTCAGGAGGAACTGTAACAAATCCGGGTATTTGGAGTTATGAAGGTGTGGCAGGTACGCATATTGTGTTTTCTGGCTTGTGTTTCTTGGCAGCGATCTGGCATTGGGTATATTGGGACCTAGAAATATTCTCTGATGAGCGGACGGGAAAACCCTCTTTGGATTTGCCCAAGATCTTTGGAATTCATTTATTTCTTGCAGGGGTGGCTTGCTTTGGCTTTGGGGCATTTCATGTAACGGGTTTGTATGGTCCTGGGATATGGGTATCCGATCCTTATGGACTAACTGGAAAAGTACAAGCTGTAAATCCAGCGTGGGGTGCAGAAGGTTTTGATCCTTTTGTTCCGGGGGGAATAGCTTCTCATCATATTGCTGCGGGTACATTGGGTATATTAGCGGGCTTATTCCATCTTAGTGTCCGTCCGCCTCAACGTCTATATAAAGGATTACGTATGGGCAATATTGAAACTGTACTTTCCAGTAGTATCGCTGCTGTTTTTTTTGCAGCTTTCGTAGTTGCTGGAACTATGTGGTATGGGTCAGCAACGACCCCAATCGAATTATTTGGGCCTACTCGTTATCAGTGGGATCAGGGATACTTTCAGCAAGAAATATATCGAAGAGTTAGCAATGGTTTAGCCGAAAATCTTAGTTTATCAGAAGCTTGGTCTAAAATTCCCGAAAAATTAGCCTTTTATGATTATATTGGTAATAATCCGGCAAAAGGGGGATTATTCAGAGCAGGCTCAATGGACAATGGGGATGGAATAGCTGTTGGATGGTTAGGACATCCCGTCTTTAGAGATAAAGAAGGACGTGAGCTTTTTGTACGCCGTATGCCTACTTTTTTTGAAACATTTCCGGTTGTTTTGGTAGATGAGGAGGGAATTGTTAGAGCAGACGTTCCTTTTAGAAGAGCAGAATCCAAATATAGTGTTGAACAAGTAGGTGTAACGGTGGAGTTCTATGGTGGCGAACTTAATGGAGTAAGTTATTCTGATCCTGCTACTGTAAAAAAATATGCGAGGCGTTCTCAATTAGGGGAAATTTTTGAATTAGACCGGGCTACTTTGAAATCTGATGGTGTTTTTCGCAGCAGTCCAAGGGGTTGGTTCACTTTTGGTCATGCTACCTTTGCTTTGCTCTTCTTTTTCGGACACATTTGGCATGGCGCTAGAACATTGTTCCGAGATGTTTTTGCTGGTATTGATCCAGATTTGGATGCTCAAGTGGAATTTGGAACATTCCAAAAAGTGGGAGATCCAACTACAAGGAAACAGGCAGTTTGATACACATTGTTATAGTATCTTTCACCTCTCTTTTTTGATTTGACATGGGAAACATCTCCCATCCTTTCTTTGACTCTTTTTCTTTCTTTATATGGGAAATTATCCCAAATGACAAATGAATAGGTGTGGAAGTTATAATTGTAAATAAACCAGGATCGAATCTATGGAAGCATTGGTTTATACGTTCCTTTTAGTTTCGACTTTAGGGATAATTTTTTTCGCTATCTTCTTCCGAGAACCACCTAAGGTTCCACCAACTCCAACTAAAAGAATAAAATAATTTCATTTAAGTAAGAAGTCCCCCTATCTGGGAGACTTCTTACTTAAATTAGTCTCCGTGTTCTTCGAATGGATCTCTTAATTGTTGAGAGGGTTGCCCAAACGCGGTATATAAGGCATACCCAGTAAAGCTTACAAGTAAACCAGATATGGAGATGGCGACTAAAGTTGCTGTTTCCATTTTTATAGAATTTCAAGATTACAATGGATCTACGAAAAGATCGTGTATTTACAACTACAACGGAATAGTATACAAAGTCAACACCAATGATTAAATAGAATTTATGGCTACACAAACCGTTGAAGATAGTTCTAAACCTAGGCCAAAACGAACTGGTGCAGGTAGTTTACTGAAACCCTTGAATTCGGAATATGGGAAAGTCGCCCCGGGTTGGGGGACTACTCCTTTTATGGGGATCGCAATGGCTTTATTCGCTATATTCCTATCTATCATTTTAGAAATTTATAATTCTTCCGTTTTACTGGACGGAATTTTAACCAATTAGGTTTCTACTAACTAAAACTAGGAAGTCAGAGTTTTTCCATCCAAAAAAGCCTTTCTAGTTTAAGATCTACATTTCTAGATATTATGGTAGTTCGACCGCGGAATTTTTTTGTTTCGGTATCTCTGGAATATGAGTGTGTGACTTGTTAGAATTGATCCTATTGATAATACATAGAAAGGGCCTGTTATCTCTATCAAGATGATTCTAATTCGTCAGATATTATTTATTCTAGTATCTGGAACACGAAATAGATAGAGTGGATCAAAAAAAAATGGAACTATGATTCATACTCACTATTAAGACCTCGCAACCAGACTGAAAAATTCAAGTAGTTCTTAAATAAAAATAAAAAAGAAATTTTCTTCCTTCCAATTTTGTTTGCCCAAAAGACAACTTTTTTTCTCTCGATTTTGTCGAGTCATTACACTGATTCAATAAATGATTATCAAGCGGTTCTTATTCGAAGAACCCTTGCCTTTTGTTTAGCTTGAGACTAAATCATCGTGGCTCTAGTATGAATCTAAGGTTTTAATTGAACTGATTCATAGGATCTCAACAAGATAATTTCTATATTACGCATAAAAAAACAAATCCTTTATAGGGAAGAGAAAAGTCAAGAAGCCTCTAATGACCAACATAAGGGAAAGGAAGAAAGAAAGACGCGCCAACTTGAGATTTTTTGGCATTATCATCACAAAGAAGATATTCCGGATTTTTCTTATTTGATATCTTCAAGGCAAATCGACCCAATTCAGTGGCTGATGAAGTTTTGAACCTTTTTTCTAATATTCGTTGAAAATTTTTGTGTTTCTGCTTGAGCCGTACGAGATGAAATTTTCATATACGGCTCTTAGAGGGGGACTCGGGTTAGTTACCTATCTCAATAAAGTATATGATTGGTTTGAGGAACGTCTTGAGATTCAGGCAATTGCAGATGATATAACTAGTAAATATGTTCCTCCCCATGTCAACATATTTTATTGTTTAGGGGGAATTACACTTACTTGTTTTCTAGTACAAGTCGCTACCGGTTTTGCTATGACTTTTTACTACCGACCAACCGTTACAGAGGCTTTTTCCTCGGTTCAATACATAATGACCGAGGCCAACTTTGGTTGGTTAATCCGATCAGTTCATCGATGGTCAGCAAGTATGATGGTTTTAATGATGATCCTGCATGTATTTCGTGTGTATCTCACAGGGGGATTTAAAAAACCCCGCGAATTAACTTGGGTCACAGGTGTGGTTTTGGCTGTTTTGACTGCATCATTTGGTGTAACTGGTTATTCTTTGCCTTGGGATCAAATTGGCTATTGGGCAGTCAAAATTGTGACAGGTGTACCTGACGCCATTCCGGTAATAGGATCGCCTTTAGTGGAGTTATTACGCGGAAGTGCTAGTGTGGGCCAATCCACTTTGACTCGTTTTTATAGTTTACATACCTTTGTACTGCCTCTGCTTACTGCCGTATTTATGTTAATGCACTTTCCAATGATACGTAAGCAAGGTATTTCGGGTCCTTTATAGGGAAGGCATATCATAGAGAATTATAATTATCATATATCATATCGGGTAGGTTTTGGTATTTCATTGCTACAAGCATGGGTTATTGTAAAATAACACATGTCATTTGGATACTTCTCTTCAACTCCAAAGTATTTTTATACAATACAAATAGTTGAAGTTAATTTTACGAAAGAAAAAAGGCGGATTATGGGAGTGTGTGACTTGAATTATTGATTTGGCCATGCAGATAAAGAATTGGATCTGCCACATTAGAATTCACAACCAAAGGTGTCTCCGCATCCAATCAACATGTAAGTCCCCTACCTAGGAAGGATAGGCTGGTTCACTTGAGGAGAATATCTTCTATGATCATACCGCAACCATGTCATCCATGAACAGGCTCCGTAAGATCCCATAGAGTAGAAATGGAATAAGTCATGTGACATGATCCAGTTCTCTATTTATTACACTTACCTTTTTATTATAGTATGGAAATGCATTCATTTTCTTTGCATCGATTGTGATCCGCAATACTATCGGAGTAAAAGAAGGGATCTAAGGAAGAATGTAGGCTAAACTTTTTGATTTTTTATTAGTAACAAGTAAATATTTTGTTTGGAGGTAAGAAACTTGCGATATTGAGGGGATAAATACCAACTAATCAAGAGACATGAGACAATCCACAAAGCAATTGATCATGATCAAATTTGTAAGCCCACTTGGATATTGAGCATTTACCCATAAGAATAGGATTATTTTCAATGAGTAGTTGTAGGTGCAACTTCGGAAAAGAGAATCTGATAAAGCTTTTCTTGCCTAGAGTCATTGAGTCATTATAAACCTTAATTCTATTAAGGATCTTCCGCGGTCTTATTTCTTTCACTCTTGCTCGAGCCGGATGATGATAAATTCTCATGTCCGGTTCCTTTGGGGGATGGATCCTAAAGAGTTCACCTATCCCAATAACAAAGAAACCAGACTTAAATGATCCTGTATTAAGAGCTAAATTAGCTAAAGGGATGGGACATAATTATTACGGGGAACCCGCATGGCCCAACGATCTTTTATATATTTTTCCAGTAGTAATTCTAGGTACTATTGCATGTAATGTAGGTTTAGCGGTTCTCGAGCCATCAATGATTGGTGAACCGGCAGATCCGTTTGCAACTCCTCTGGAAATATTACCCGAGTGGTACTTCTTTCCCGTGTTTCAAATACTCCGTACGGTACCCAATAAGTTATTGGGCGTTCTTTTAATGGTTTCTGTGCCAACAGGCTTATTGACAGTACCTTTTCTAGAGAATGTCAATAAATTCCAAAATCCATTTCGCCGCCCAGTAGCTACGACCGTTTTTTTAATCGGTACTGTAGTAGCTCTTTGGTTAGGTATTGGAGCAACATTACCCATTGATAAATCATTAACTTTAGGTCTTTTTTAGATATTTTTTGATTCATTCAACCGTGAAGTACCATAGGTATCTAGGAAATAGTTACTTCCAAGTGAATCTTCCCTAGATACCTAAAATCCATTTTATTATGATCCATTTCGCGAAAATATAGATTGTACCAAAGATGCTAAATTGTTTTCTTTTTATTCTAACTCGAAAAAGAAGAAGAAAAAAAATTGCAATGGATTTAAAACGAGAGTTTATTCTTAAGTAAATCAATTGGGAGATGCTTCTCTAGAGTGTCCCATATATGTTTTCTATCTTCCATACGAAAACTGTCAATTCTCAGAAGATCTTCTTCAGTCTTACTCAAAAGGTCCAATAGTGTATGTATATTGGCCCTTTTTAGACAATTATACGTTCTAGAAGTCAATTCTAATTGATCAATAAAAATACAATTCAATGGAATTCCTTTTTTGTTTTTCTTTAGATTAGTTAATCTTTTTTGAAAAGTAAAAAGGGGTGGAGTAAACCTGTTTTTATTTTCTTCGAAACTAGCGCCCTCTTCCTCCGCGTGTAGAAAAGGAAGAAATAAATCAATCAAATTACGAGAAGCCTCATAAAGTGCTTCCTTAGGGGTTAAACTTCCATTAGTCCATATTTCTAGAAAAAGTATCTCGTGTTTTTCATTTCCATTCCCACAAGAAAAAATACTATAATTCACATTTCGAACAGGCATGGATACAGCATCTATAGGATAACTTCCATCTTGATAGTTCTTTCTGAGTTCTGTCTGATATCCACGATCTCTCTTGATCTGTAAATCAATACAGAAATCAATGGGCTCTGTCAAGTTAGCTATAGGTTGTGCCGTATCAACGATTTCTACGGAAGGCGGTAAGATGATATCTTGAGCAGTTATGTATCTAGGACCTTTGACGCAAATGGATGCGTCTCTAACTCCATAGAGATTACTTCTCAATACAATTTCTTTCAAATTTAGTAAAATTTCTTGTACGGATTCTTCAATACCTGCTATTGTAGAATACTCGTGCGGCACGCTCCCAAATTTTGCACGTGTGATACATGTTCCTTCTATTTCTCCAAGTAAAGCTCTTCGCAAGGCAATACCGACGGTGTCCGCTTGACCTTTTCTAAGCGGGGACAGAATGAAACGACCATAATAAAGGCGCTTACTATCTACTCTTGATTCAACACACTTCCACTGTAGTGTTTGAGTGGATCCTGCTACCTCCTCTCGAACCATAATAGACTAGTATTATTATTTTATCATTGAATCGTTTATTTCTCTTGAAATGAAAGTTGAAAGCGGGTTAATTCTTTTACAGACGTCTTTTTTTAGGCGGTCGACATCCATTATGCGGCATAGGTGTTACATCGCGTATACAACTTAATCGCACACCACTTTTAGCAATGGCTCGTAATGCGGCATCTCTTCCACTACCAGCGCCCTTTACCATAACTTCTGCTCGTTGCAAACCTACTGTACGAATAGCATCTACTGCTGTTCTTTGACCAGCATAGGGTGATGCTTTTCTTGAGCTTTTGAATCCACAAGTACCGGCCGAGGACCAAAAAACCACCCGACCTTGTGGGTCTGTAACAGTTATAATGGTATTGTTGAAACTAGCTTGAACATGAATAACCCCTTTTGTTATTCTACGTGCACTCTTCCGTAAACTAAAACGTGCATTCCTACGTAAACCAATACGCACTTTCTTACGTGAACCAATTTTTGGTATAGCTTTTGCCATATTTTATTATCTCATAAATATGAGTTAGAAATAAAAAAAAGAAAAAAAGATACAAAGATATCCGTTTCAGGGTAAAATAAACCCTTTACTTTAATTATTTTAAATGAAATTATTTTATTTGGAATTGGAACATTTCCGCGGGTACTTTTTTTTACTTTTTAGAAAGTAAAGTTCTTTTTCGAAAGATTACCCCTGTCTTTGTTTATGCTTCGGATTAGAGCAAATGACTCTAATTCGTCCACGCCTACGAATCAGTCGACATTTTGTACAAATTTTACGAACGGAAGCTCTTATTTTCATATTTCCGTATCCTTTTTTAAACTATGAATCTAATCTTTTGGAAAAAATAAGTCTCTTCGCTTGAATTTTAGAACTTAGAATTTATTACCCTAGAAAAAAAAAGAAAAACCTAATCCTTTGAATCTTTGGTATCCTTCAAATCTTCGCTATCCTTCAAATCTTCGCTATCCTTCGAGTCTTCGATACGCTTCGAATCCTTATGGGGAAGTCTATAAATTATACGTCCCTTGCTTGAATCATAACGACTTACTTCAATTTTGACCCTATCCCCCATCAGTATTCGTATAGAACTAGACCGTATCTTTCCTGAAATATAGCCTAGGATGATGGTGTCATTCTCTAGCCGAACGCGGAACATTCCATTGGGTAGGGCTTCCGTAACTAAACCTTCGAAAGTTACTTTTGCTTCTCTCGGGTTTTTTTTTTCTCTCCTATTTTTTTTTTCTGTCATATTTTTTTTCTCCTATTTTTCTATTTTTATTTTAAAAATAGGAAGGGCGAGATAGAATTCGAGCACTATAGGCGGGGCGATTACCATATATAACATAAGACTTCTCCCCCAATTCTGTTTAGTCGAGCTTCTCGATCTGTCATTATTCCTCGAGAAGTAGAAAGAATAGCAATTCCCATTCCACCCAAAACTTTAGGAATTCCTTGATAGTTGGTATAAATTCGTAAGCCGGGTCGGCTGATACGCTTTAAAAAGGTTCTTGTTCTATATATTCCTTTTATAGTCTTTCTCTTTTGATGTCGCAAAGTTGAAACCAAGAAATATCTGTTACGTTCCTGATGTTTCCGAACACTTTCAATAAAACCCTCTCGTAGAAGTATTTTAACAATGTTTTCGGTAATATTTGTAGATACTACTCGAACTGTTCCTTTTTTATTCATGTCCGCATTTCTTATAGAGGTTAGTAAATCAGCAATAGTGTCCTTGCCCATAAGACTCTAATTCTAGGTTCCTCCTAATTTTTCTATAATCAACATGTTTTCTTTTTTTTTTTTTCATTTTGGATTTTAAAACATATACGTAAAACACAATCTACTAAATTAATTCTTTGGTCTCAATTTCGCCTACTAGTATTTATAATACTTCAGGAGCTAATGAAACTATTTTGGTAAAATTCAATTCTCTCAATTCCTCGGCAATCGCGCCAAAAACTCGAGTTCCTTTTGGATTGCCTTTTTGATCAATTATAACCGCAGCATTGTCATCATAGCGGATTATTATACCGTCTTCGCATTTGAACTCTTTACATGTACGTACAATTACAGCTCGAATTACTTCGGATCTTTCTAGAGGCATTTGGGGCAATGCGTCTTTGATTACAGCAACAATAACATCACCAATACGAGCATATCGCTGATTACCAGCAGCTCCTATGACTCGAATACACATCAATTTTCGAGCTCCACTATTATCTGCTACATTTAAAAGGGTCTGAGGTTGAATCATATTATTTTGATTTCAATTTGTTATTTCAATGCAAAAGGATGAAAGAAATATTGTCTTTCCAGAAAGAAAAACCGAGCATTTTTTTTTATCTTCCATACCCCTTTTAGGGTTCTATATCTCTAATCGAATAAATTGACTTCGTATGGGCATTTTACTGGCAGCTATGGAGATAGCTGCTCTAGCTACAGTTTCAGATACTCCCCCCATTTCATAAAGTATACGACCAGGTTTAACAACGGATACCCAATATTCGGGGGACCCCTTTCCCGAGCCCATACGTGTTTCCGTGGGTCTTAGTGTAACCAGGTTTGTCGGGAAATATACGTACCCATATTTTTCCACCACGACGTGCATATCGTGTTATTGCTCTTCGTCCTGCTTCTATCTGTCTCGCCGTGATCCAAGCGGGTTCAAGTGCTTGAAGAGCATATCTACCAAAACAAATACGATTGCCTCGGCAGGATTTTCCTTTCATTCTTCCTCTATGTTGTTTGCGAAATCTGGTTCTTTTGGGGTTATAGTCGATGGTTCTCTTTCTTAGTTCCATCTCTACTGCAAAACTGGACATGAGAGTTTCTTCTCATCCAGCTCCTCGCGAATGGAATCAGAAAGCATGTAAATTTCTCTAATTCATAATATTCCAAAATATTACGGTACGGATAGATACACATTAATAGATAATAGAAAAAGTTCGGTTTTTTTTATATTGAATTTGTTAAAACAGAAAAATATAATATATAGTCAAAAAAGAAGATCTAGAATATATCCAGATGTGTGTGTATATTTATCTAAATTCTATATTTATAGATAATGTAATCCTTCTTAAAAAAATCCTTATTTTTACTCTTATTGAATCGCGGTAAAGTATTCTAATTCAATAAGAATTTCGCGGGCGAATATTTACTCTTTCCTGTCTTATTTGTTAATTTATAAACTTACCAAATAAGACAATTTTTTTGGTTTGTTCCGCCATCCCACCCAATGAAGTGTTAGGATTCTTTTCAATAAAATCCTATGGAATCATAGGTTCTGTCGTTCCCACTGCTTCTCCTTGAATGGTTAGGTCTGAATCCCGCAACGGAGCTTCCAAAAAATTTCTTTCCGAGTTAATTTTCTCAGTTTTATTAACCCGGGCGGCTCTTTATTATTGCTTTAAATTTGTAGTTCTTGTTTCAAGTTACAATTTTTAATTCTCTATTATTTTTATTATATTGATGCTTTATCACATTGCCTTTTATGATGTAATTCATAGACCATACATAGTGGAATCCTATATCTTATTTATTTCCTCTTCCTTCTTTCTATCATCCCTCCCTTTATCCACATCCCTTTAGTTTTGCTTCACAACCTAGAATCCCTTTTCTTTTTTAGAGAAAAAATTGCAGTTGCTACAACTATATGACACATCTACTCATTTATGTTATGATAGAGGTATTTATTCATATAGTGACTGTTTCTTAGTTAGGATCTCGACAATACGAAGCAATAGGTTGGTTATTAGTTAATTTTCTATAATTACTAAGTTTTTTTCTTAAAAAAAAGAAAAAAATAACGAGTCACACACTAAGCATAGCAATTATATTAAATGATTTATCAATTTTCATTAAATCTTATAGAAAGAGGTATAATTTCTTCTTTTGCAGGGATTTCAGGAAAAAAGTCTCTTGTCATTTTTTATTCTATCAATGGACAGAATCCGAAGACAAGATTACTTATTCTTCGTCTACGAATATCCAAATTTTTACACCTAATACTCCATAGATAGTCCGAATTGGATAGCAGCAATAATCAATTTTAGCGCGAATTGTTTGGAGGGGAAGTCTACCCTTTTTAATAGATTCGGCGCGTGCAATTTCTTTTCCTCCGAGACGACCCGCAATTTTTACTTTTACTCCCCTTATATCTGCTTTTTTAGTTAATTCAATGGCTTTTTTCATTGCCTTTCGGAATGAAACTCTATTTTTTAATTGGAAAGCTATATATTCTGCAAGAATGTTAGGCTGTCTATAAGGTTCTTTAACTTTTTCGATAGAAATATTAAATCTCTGGTTTACAGAGTTAATTTCCTTTTGTAGATCTTTCTCTAATTCTTCGATTGCTCCTTTTTTCTTTAATAAATTTGGGAATCCAATATGGATTATGACGTGGATCGTATCGATTTCTTTTTGGATTTCTATATGTGTAATTACTTCGGAACTTGAACCTGAGTCCATTTTTCTATTATGTGTAATTACTTCGGAACTTGAGTCTGATTCTATTTTTCTATTCGAGCCCTTTTTCCTATTCTTTTGTATATAGTTCTTGATACAATCCCTTATTTTTTTATCTTCCTGTAGACCTTCAGAATAATTTTTTGGTTGTGCGAACCAAAAGGAATGGTGTTTTTGGGTTGTACCAAGTCTGAAACCGAGTGGATTTATTTTTTGTCCCATATTTTTCTATTCTATATTTTTTTTACTGGGAATCGAAATCTTAGATGGATCTAAAGGTTATTTAGATTTCTTTACTATATTTAGTACAATTGTTATATGACACATGCTTTTTTTTATGGGGAAACTACGTCCTCGAGCTCGAGGTCTGAATTTCTTCATAATAGTACTCCTACTGACTTCGGCTTTAGTAATAAATAAATTCGCTTTGTCGAAATCCCTATAATGAGTAGCATTTGCGGCTGCCGAATAAACCAACTTTAAGATGGGATAAGATGCTCGATAGGGCATGAGGTTCAGTATCATAACAGTTTCCTCGTAGTAACGCCAGCGAATCTCGTCAAGAACTCTTTGTGCTTTGAAAACAGACATAGGGATACGTTTTTGTGCTTTGAAAACTCTCTCGAACTTAAGTAGACGATCGGTTGGAACTTTCCTTGCGAGTTTCCTTAGCCCACTTTTCTTCTTCTTTATCCTAGGGATATACTTTACTAGTTTGAAACTTGTCATAAATAAGGTTATTCCCCGCCTACCTTTACTTTATTTTGAATCTTTTTTTCTTCTTAATCTTTCTATTCAGAATTCAGTTAACGACGAGATTTAGTATCCTTTCTTGCATTTTCATAACTCGTGAAATGCCGAGTAGGCACGAATTCCCCCAATTTGCGACCTACCATAGGATTTGTTATGTAAATAGGTATATGTTCCTTTCCATTATGAATCGCGATTGTATGGCCAACCATTGTGGGTAGAATGCTAGATGCCCGGGACCACGTTACTATTGTTTCTTTCTCCTCCTTCATATTGACCTTTTCTATCTTTGCCAATAAATGATGAGCTACAAAAGGATTCGTTTTTTTTCGTGTCACAGCTGATTACTCCTTTTTTCCTTTTTAAAGAGTGGCATTCTATGTCCAATATCTCGATCGAAGTACGGAGGTCAGAATAAATAGAATAATGATCAATGGAAAAAAGAAAAAAATCCTTTAGCTGGATAAGGGGCGGATGTAGCCAAGTGGATCAAGGCAGTGGATTGTGAATCCACCATGCGCGGGTTCAATTCCCGTCGTTCGCCCATCGCATTATTGCAAATTCCAAAAATGCAATTTTCCATATTCCTAGTTACGTATTTACTTACGGCGACGAAGAATAAAACTATCGCTATATTTTTTCCTTTTCCTAGTTCTTCTTCCAAGCGCAGGATAACCCCAAGGGGTTGTGGGTTTTTTTCTACCAATGGGAGCTTTCCCTTCACCGCCCCCATGGGGGTGGTCCACAGGGTTCATAACTACCCCTCTTACTACGGGGCGTTTACCTAGCCAACACTTAGATCCGGCTCTACCCAAACTTTTTTGGTTCACCCCAACATTACCCACTTGTCCGACTGTTGCTAAGCAGTTTTGGGATACTAAACGGACCTCCCCAGATGGTAATCTTAAAGTGGCCGATTTACCCTCTTTTGCAATGAGTTTCGCTACAGCACCTGCTGCTCTAGCTAATTGCCCACCCCTTCCACGTGTGATTTCTATGTTATGCATGGCCGTGCCTAAGGGCATATCGGTTGAAGTAGATTCTTCTTTTCTCTCAAAAAACCCCTTCCCAAACTGTACAAGCTTCTTCCAAAGCATACGGCTTTCTAGATGTATATGACGATCTCTAGACAGATGGATCTTATATGAATCATATGATGAAGTACCACATGAGTGGATATATAGGAAAGGAATCCAAATCTGCCGAATCGCTCATGTTATGATCTTCTACATCCTAGGTCTCTGCGTTCCGTCATCTGGCTTATGTTCTTCATGTAGCATTCAGATCGAATGACTCTATGAAATTACGTCGATACTTCCACATATTATGGGTAACGTAGGAGACATCCCTATTTTCCCCCGGGGGTCTTAATTACCACTGCTTAGCTTTCAATTTGCCTCTGACCATCAAATTAAATGTGAATAACCCGTCCTCCTCTCTTTGAAACAAGGGGCGCTTCCGGTTCTGTGCGTGCTTCAAACAATTTTGTCTTCTCCATATTACCATATCTCTAGAGCCAATAATTTTCTATGAGGAACTACTGAACTCAATCACTTGCTGCCGTTACTCAACAGTTTTCTGTTGAGGTCTATCCCGTAGAGGTAGTCAAATTGGATCAGTGATCGATTTCTAGGTTTCGTCGTAAACCTAATTGGTTACTTCCAATTACGTAAATCAATAGTTCAAACCGCACTCAAAGGTAGGGCATTTCCCATTGATATAGGAACTTTTGTACCAGAAACAATAGTATCTCCAATTATAGCCCCTCTGGGATGTAAAATATATCTCTTCTCACCATCCCCATAGTGTATGAGACAAATGTATGCATTTCGATTAGGGTCGTATTCTATGGTTACGATTCTACCAGATATGTCTTTTTGATTCCGTCGAAAATCTATTTTACGGTATAGGCGCTTATGACCTCCCCCTCTATGCCTTGCGGTAATGATTCCTCTGGAATTACGACCTTTACCACAACGGTGCCGTCCATGGATCAAATTATTTCGTGGATTGGATTTCACTTGCCTGTCTACGGTTCCCTTGCGTGTGCTCGGGATAGGTGTTTTGTATAAATGTTTCGCCGTATTATTAAGTATTCTCCTTTAGTTTTTTTCTCTATCTAGAAGTGGAATAGAATAACCCGGTTGAAGGGTAATGATCATACGTCTGTAATGCATTGTATGGCCCAGAATAGGTCCTATTCTTCTACCTTTTCCAGGTAGTCGATGGCTATTCACAGCTACCACCTTAACACCAAAGAAGAGTTCGACCCAATGCTTTATTTCTGTCTTAGTGAATCCCGATTCGACATTAAAAGTATATTGATTCTTTCCCAATAAACGAAGACTTTTTTCTGTAAATACTGCGTATTTGATTCCATCCATAAATCGACTTTCCCTCCTATGCTCTGAGTTCCAGTATCGATAAGAATTCGAGTTCTATTGTTCTTATGTTATGGTATGAATATACCATACCAATTCGTTATGTATGGATGATGGATGAGATTCCATGGATAGAGAGCCAGTTCCAATAGACTTATGGAATGTTCCCGTTCGTGTGCATCCAGCAGGAATTGAACCCGCAAATTTACCAATTATGAGTTGGGCGCTTTAACCATTCAGCCATGGATGCTTAACAGGGATCATCGTACATCGTAAATAACCAATTTTCATATAGAAAGACATATCATAGAAAAATGAAATCGAAAATATTCCGAGATGGCAAATATTCGGAGATGACTATGAAAACACCTCTCTGGATCCTCGAATTGAAAGAGAGATTGAGAGGGATCAAGAATCCTAATTCTCGCTATTTGGAATGGATCCAATTCTATTGAGTCTGACTCATAGTGATCATTTCTCTTTAGCAAAGAATGACCTTGGTTATCAAAGGATTGAACAACGGGATCCATTTACTTATGATACCTAGTTGGCATTGATAACAAGGATCTAATGAATTATGAGTTTAATAGATCCTCTTTAGCAGAAAGACGTATATTCCTTGCTCATTATCAGACAATCACTTATTCCCAAACCTCGTGTGGGACTAATCGTTTTCATTTACCATCTCATGGAAAACCCTTTTCGTTCCGCTTAGCCCTATCGGGTATTTTAGTGATAGGTTCTGTAGGAACTGGACGATCCTATTTGGTCAAATACCTAACGAAAAATTACGATTTTCCTTTCATTAAGGTACGAGGGCTTCTTATTCCACAAGAACGAAAGCACCTTTTCATTCTTTCATATACTAGGGGTTTTTACTTGGAAAAGACAATGTTCCATACTAAAGGATTCGGGTCCATAACCACGAGTTCCAGTGCACTAGATCTTGTAGCACTTAGCAACGAAGCCCTATCCATTAGTATTCCACATAAGAAATCCATTCTAGAAAAAAATACAATTAGATTAGCTCTTCATAGACAAACTTGGGGTTTGCGAGCCAAGGTAAGATCGGCTCGGGATCATGGGACCCTTTTCTATCAGATAGGAGGGGCTCTTGTACAAAATAGACTTACTAAGTAATAACCCCATAGAATCTATCTATATAAAGATAAAGAGGCAATCGTGTCAGGAAGCGGGTTTTTCTTTGGCCAAAAGGTACTTCGAACTTGGAACGAGCATGAAGAGATTAACGAGACTTCTTTCTCTTTTGAGTTTTTCTGGCGGACCTGCCGCGCAAGATCTTTGGTCTTCCCCTGGAACCGATGAAAAAAAGTGGATC